>NW_006799998.1:823485-878274 GCF_000485575.1 Poecilia formosa
ACAAAAAAAAAAAAAAAAAAAAAAAAAATGGGCAGGGGCCCTACTTTCCAAAAAAAAAAAAAAAAAAAAAATCCCAGAGAAACATTCCTCAAGTAAATAACGCTTCAGTTTGTCTCATGAGCTCAACCTGCAGATGTTCAGTTGTCAAGACAACGGGGTGATAATTTAACTATTTTTAAGGTCAAGATTTGGCCTACAGACGAGATTTTCACCATTTTCATTGAGTCATAGTCTATTAATTAAAAGAATTATGTCAGGCGTAGGACAACAGGTGTTCTTACACGTAAGCAGCACCAAAAGCACATCTAACCTGATGAAAATGAGGCAGGCTGCTCTGGGAGGCGGAAGCTCAGCTTGAGACTGCGGCTCCGAAAGGGAGCTTTGTAGAAATAGGCAGCACTTTGCATGAGCAAGTCTTTAAGCACCCTTAAATGGCTACGAGGGGTTTCAGTTTTACAACAGTCATAAACATATTAGCTGTGTGGATCATCTATTTGTTACTGGATAGTCTTTTTTTTTCCATTTACAGTTTGTGTATTCTTATGATCTTTCAGATTATGCAGATCAATGCAAATGGTTGTAAAGTTAATGTGTTAAGAATATTAAACCTGTACCTGATGTGCCATAACAACAAAGAACTTTACTGAAATAGTTGCTTTGAAGGGTGTAAATTCAGCTTTCCACCTCATGAGCTGAATACTAATGTTGAGATTTGATCTAGAAGTCTTGACTTTTACAAATTAGGGTCAATTACTTTGGTGATTTTGTGCATCCAGTGATTTTATTGGAACATGTGATAAATGTTTTCCATGCTGAATTCCCTAAACAAGGAGCTTAGCTACGGTTTGTCATTACGCCCTCGCTCTAATGAAATGTGTTCAGATTGATTTAGTGCATCAGCAATACCAATATGAGAGTCAAGAGGGGGCTCTTATCAATGATCGCACAGACATTAAAACCAAGCAATCGCGCAAATACAGAGATAAATCAGAACAATGTTACAAATGCCTTCAATGTAAGAATTTATGTAGCATATGGTGGTTTGACTACATACATATGCTCTTTATGACGCAAATTACTCTGGTAGTGCACATAAACTGTGTTTGATTACAACTTAATAAAAACTGAAAGCATTTTCTTTTGCTGAAACATCTAAATATTCTGCAACTATAGTAACAGCCGAATGCTTTTTTAGTAAGCTATGTCAGTAGTGCACACTTATTTTGGGATGTAATTATCTATCTTGCCTGCAAGAATCAAGTTTTACTTTCTGATGCTGTTCATGAATATTCTTGATGCAGCACATTACGAAAGAGATGTACAGTGATTATTTCATAATTACAGAGGTACTTCATTGGTTCTTCTCCTATGTATTTATTTCTACTTCTGCAGATATGTTTACCTTAAATGGCAAAAAGTAATCCTGGCTGAACCGTCCTTCAGGTTGATAAGCCTTGTCACCCAGAGCGAGGAGGAAAATAAATAATTGAAAGGAAGGAAAGTCTGACTGGAAAAAAAAAAAAAAAGGGAAAGTCAACCAGAGAGCAGAGTGACTGTCCAACAAATCCCAGTCTAGCAAACAAGAAATGAGGCCGGAGAAAAAAAAAAATCTACAAATGAATTCTGGAAGTGCATCAGTAACTGTCTGTAAATGAGTTTTTGAGGATTCATAAATTAATTATTATTTGTATTGTTAAATATTGATTAGTAAGATTCACATCCAACTGCTTTCACTCAAATATTATCATGAGACAAGATTTACTACCTTCAGTATGTTAGTTGATAAAAATAATTAAATTAGAATGCATTTCAACAAATATTTGGCAAAATATTAGGAGTTTTTGTAAAGCTTATTCCCTTTTAACAATATTTCTAAAGCTTGATTAAATCACTGTTGGTAATAGAGATTATATTTTTACACAGTAAAAGATACTAGAATTCGCAAAACAGTAATAACAAGCATGCTGCATGTATTTGATTGGAAAATTGTTCAAAAATAAAGAAAATAGTGTGGAGTTCAATCACTGAGGTCATTCTTTCTGTGAAAACAGGCATTGAACAGATGACTTTTATATAAGGAAAGATTGCAGCAAATGTTGTAGTTTTTAATTTAAAAGCTTAGCAGCGTTGTGTCTGATAGCATTGGTTGTTTGAAAATATATCTCAGCAAAGGTCTTACACTGTGACCGATCAAATAAGGATAAATATGGATATTCCTAAATTATCTTAGCTTCTACATGTGGAAGATGACCACTACAATCAGACACCACAGTGGGACATATAAAGAGCAAAAAAATAATCAGAAAAGGCTTAAAATAAAAATTAAAACCAGAAATTAGTAAAAATCAAAAAGAAAACTATTATTCGAATAAATCTAAACACGGCCAAAATGTCAAAAACTCAGTCGGGCGATCAAAAAGACCGACAGTGACCTGTGAGAATAATTAGAAAACCTTTATGTGAAACCAATCAATCAGAAACTCATGCAAAGTAATGCATCAGTTTACTGTGCTTGGTACCTTATTTCAGAAATAAGGAACTGGAATGCACCAAAATACAAATTTTGGTACACAGTTCACACTATTAGACAGAGATTTTTCAATCATTGCTAAACTTCACAGGGAACATAAAAAAATGTTACAAGTAAAGAATAAATCTTGTTGGCACAAATTGAGGTGCTACTTAAAGAAATATTATTTTGAAGCTGCTCACACTTCCTGTCACCAAGATGATGGAAATGGAGTTTACTAAAAAAAAAAAAAAAAAAAGGGCGCTGCAATGGGCTGACATCTTTACAGGCAATACATGTTCTTATTATATGACATAAATGAGTTTGACCCTAAACTCACCCGTCATAAGAAGCAAATCGGTACACACAAGGCTACAGGAAATCAACTCCAACATACTGCAGTCGTGGTTGTACGCCTGTGAACGGCCCTCAACCTAGAAGTACAACAGACAATCCAATACTTGGCAGCATCAAAAATGGATCCTTGCTGAGAACTCAGACCTTTTCATCTTTCCTGTATTCAGTCTCCCCTGTAACCATTCCTACTTTCCCCATCTCTCGTCCACATACCGTCCTTCTAATCCCCTTGACTGAAGTGCTGGAGACCCAGTGGCTCTGGGCTTGAAAAAAGGAGGAGCAGTAAATTAGAGTGGAAAGAGGACTCCAGATCAGAGAGGGAATGAAAAAGAAGAGTCGCTCAAGCAGCAACAGAGTCGGAGCCAGGGAGAAATGAGGGCGGCCGAGTGCAAAGCAAGTCGGATTAATAAGCAACGACAGACATGTTTTTAATTAAAAAACCCTTTTTATTTGGACAAAATAATTATGTACCACAGCAATAGGGAAAAATAGCTTAAGACAGAGAGTCAAAGAAGCCGCTACAGACAAATGAGAATCCAATATGCCACAGAAAACTCCATAAATTAGACTGGCATTTTTAAACAAAACAAAAATGATATAAAATCCTGGCCTGTCTTTTTAATTCGTGAGCTCATCTTTTCCAAACACACAGAAAGCAGACACTGAACAAAAAATAAAACGGAAAACAAACCCACCCCTACTCAGGTCTTCGTTTTTATTAGACTCCTGTATTCCTGATGTAATTTTTTCCAATTCTTGACTGCAGCATTAAGTAACCTCAACCTTTCACTTGACTTTGGGTTGATCTCATAAAGTCTAACAGTCTGCAACATTGAGTCTCTTATCAGTGCCACTGGCAGTCAGGACAGCATCATTACTCATTCCCGTCCCGTAGCCCGAGGTTGCAGTGAAGAGCAGAGGCAGACAGCAGCTGCGTTTGGATCGAGAAACTCCAACAAGGCCTGAATCAGGGACTTTGCTTCTTATCCTAACGTCCAGGAGATGAGCTTCACATGAAGGATGACTCTTTCTCGCCTGACTGTGATGAACAACTCGTAGGAGAAAGGGCAAATAAAAATAAATCTATAACTAAGCTACCGCTTAACTCAAGGGAGATGATTTAATAAGCATTTAAGTCCCAGCTCTCTGGAGAAAACATCTCAAGTTATTTTATTACCATCACACAAGTCCGTGTAAAAAAAACAAAAACATAAGTGAACACTTAATGGTTTATTGCTCGTTTGAAGTGGCTAATCAGAAAAAGAACTATGGCTTTTCCCATTTGCATCTTCATCAGGACTGGAAGAGAGCGTGCCAGACTCCTCAGTGTGCGCTTGTGGTGTATTTTTCAGGGCGCGACAGTGTAAGGTTGGTAGGGCAGCATTTTCTGACGTTCATTGATCGCATAAATCCATGAAGGCTTCACAAAGTTCAGGTTGCAATTCTCCATCAGCGCCTGTGATCGATGTGAGCAACAAAAACAACAAATCAAACAGAAACGTGTAAATCTTTGTGCCAATGATGATTACGATGCTAGAAAGATCAAAAAATCACCTGAATTTAGACAGTAATCGCAATCAGGCAATTCTTTCTTGACCACAGCTCACACCATTACAGTCTGTAAAGTCATCAACAGCCTGTTCTATGAGGAAAACTTACTAAAAATGACGGGTACGAGAAAAAGGCATTCATATCCACCTAATCCGGTTTAATACATAGAACCTGATTTTCTGTGAACAGAGAATGTCGTGCTTCCAAACTTTTGGCTTTAGTTTTGACACGTTTAATAAAGACAATCTACAATTTTTACCTTGCTTGACCTGCAGGTGAAGGGTAAACTGTCCATTATCAGGCTAATTGGTTGGTGTTACTCTAATAAGAAACACTTGAACACTTTTGCTTAAGTCAAAAATGAGAAATATTACCTGTAAAAATGCATTAATTTACCAGCAGCAGGAAGAAGTTATATTTTTTATATAGACATAAAAGCATTTATATCATGTTATAAATTTTTGGTAAGTGTTTTGACACAGTGGCATATTATACTCGAGGTGTGTGAATCTTATACCAGTCCATGATTATTACAGGCATACGCCTGGGGCTGCAATCTTAAGTATTCCAATCTAATACCTCCAGGACATTAGTTTCATCTGATTGCTGCATGCCTTAGTTGAGTTAAAAAAAAAATAAAAAAAAGTGGACACAGAGGATTTTAATTTGTTACTGTCTACTGAAAGATAATTTGAAATGGACGAATGTGAAGGACGGACTTCAAATAAAACCACAAATCGGCATCAGCCGGTAAAAGCTTGATTTAAGCAAAGCTGCTGAAATCCAACTCAGCTAAATAATTTCATACATGTTTGAAGGGTACTCTAGGTAGGCAAAAATAATTTGCCCCAATTTCCTTGATGGTTTTATTATACCTTTCAAAATGGTGATAACAGCATCGAACTCTAGGATTGCATCTTTAGGGAGGTCTGAGGCTTTTAAAAGGCATTCTTGAGGTGCCCTCGGTGTAACTTAGCAACAACTAGCAAAATTTCCTCCAGCAATTTGTCAGGATACCGTCTTTTGGAAGTGGCACATAATGGCAAGTGCATCCATTCATTCAAAAGTTAAATGTTATGTTGGACATCTTCATTAAATTACATTTCAAAGGGAGACAACTTACATCCTCAAAGGACTCGTGCCATCCGCCACTTGTCACCACAAACTGCACTTTTTCTGACATGTACTCCTCGATCTCTCTGAAGAAAACACAGCAGTGAGATTTGCACTTATAAAGTAAACATGCAGCGTCTTTGCTAGGTGTCTGGTGTAAAAAGTTCAGTTTTTAAAATGACTTGTGGCACACAAAAAAAGTTTGCTCCTACCCGTTGAAGGCAACGATGTACCGTAGAAGTAGTCGCCTCTCGTTGTTTGGGAATTTTCCATAAAGGAAAAAGTGCTTTCCGTGAAGAAAATCTGGAAAGGAATAAAACATGAAAAGAAAATCAAAGAAGGCAGGTGCCAGACTAGACAACAAGGAGGACAGGAATATATGGATGTCTTTTGTCAAAAGGGAACGAGCACAAAAGCAAACAGAAGACACTTTTGGTGTTTGTGTTTGGCCATCAATTTTGTGAGCAGCTGCAGCGTCCCGTGCATCAGACCGTCAGAGACAGATGTGTTCTCGCAAGCGGAGCATGAGTAACAGAGACAGAAAGACGTTGAGATGAGAGAAGAGGCACACGTACCTGGCAGCTCGGGGATGGGATGATCCTCTTCCGCTTCAGCATCTGTGTTTTCATCCGTCGACCCCCCATACGGGTCCTCTTCTTTCGCTGATGATTCTTTCGCAGCTGCTTTCTTCTGTTTGCTCTCCACCCTTTGACAAGGAGAACACAATGTAGGCCGCATCTTTCAATGCTCATCACACAATAGGAGACAATTCCGGTTAGTCTAAAGCTTTTTTTTGTTTCTGTTCACAGAATAGTCCTGAACCAACCCATGTTCTCTGTAGATTTCCTCCAAAGAATCTTTTTAACATCCTAAGAGTCTTGAGCAAAATCTGTGAAGGCTGTTCAGTGACATTACCAGCTTGTTTTTCAGTCCCGTACCTGGTCATTTCCAAAGCTTTTTTAGTAAGTGCAGAGAAAGGCTGCATTGATAGGAAGCCACTCAGATATGACCTATGAATGAATGAATTCGCTCCTAAACAAGAAGTACTGTGCCAACAGGAAACGTCCCAGCATGTCAGCCAGACTTGTTCCAGGAGAAACAATGAAAGACCAAAAGGGTAAAAAAGAGAAACTTTGATCAAATGAGCTCGGTCACCTTGTGATTTGCTCAAGTTTCTGTAGCTCTAGCACCTTCAACAAACTGCAGTAGCGTCCCAATATGTGGTAGAAAATACTGATTCCTACACATTATGTGCTTCCTTAACGTTACTGGTAATAAAATATCCAACATTGAGTACTTTTCCTTCAAAAACAACTTCCACACCAAAGAGTGTTGTAAGCGTAATCTGCAAATATTTAAACCAACACACTGACTTATTTTTTTTCTTTAGTTTCAGACCAGCTAAACAATGATCAGGATAAGACAAGCTGAAAAGCAAAACAAAAGAAACAACATATACTATTACAGTAAGCCGATTTTCCTCTGCATCTCTAATTCCTGCCAGTTTGAGACGTTTTAGGAGAGTCTGGCTGTTATAATGATAGATGTGCTTTAGAATATTGTGACATTCACAGTGAATCTGCCATTCTTTCATCAGACATCACATCAGTTTTAAATAGGAAATAGCCAATTATAAAACTGGATTACTAATACAAATAACTATTGCAAAACATACGTCCAACTTTATTCCTTTTTTTTTTTTTTAAAGCAACACACCTCTTTGAAGACACAGTTGTTTACTTTTTGACACTAAAATGCATGTATGCAGTATTGTATAAGTGTATTTAGAAATTAATTCATAGAACATGGTTTAAAGTTGGAAAGGGAACTTAGAACATGAGATAAAATGATACATTTATGGCACAAATCGGAGCCAAGCTAAGAACTACAATCACAGTCTGTGATATTTCTTCCAGTTACCTCTGCAGCTCGTCTTCTGTATCCACTCCCGATTCATCATCACCTTCATCTTCTCCTGCTAAAAAAAAAAAAAAAGTTATAAGTTAATAATCAGTGGTTTCCCTGGAATGCCAGATTTACTCTAATGAAAAAAAAGTCTTGCAGGGAATTATATTTTTAAGTTAAATATTCGTTTTTGCAACTCAACATATGAATTCGGCGAGGGCGAGATGTGCTGACTGCTCTGTGGCCCTAATCTTAAAGCTAATTAACTTTAATATGTGCAAGAGTTAAATCTGCTTTAAATTCCTTGCCATCTGTGGAGAGGAGTTTAATGTCTCATTAAAATGCCAGGTGAGTCCACATTTCTATGAAATATACATAAGCATTTCTTTCCATGTAACCTTGCTGGCAACACGCTTCTTGCCAGGCTGTGTTGTTGGGGGTTTTAGTTGGGGGAAGCGTAGAGGGGGGCAGGGGGCAGCTGTTTAAAATGCAGTCCGCATGTAGCGTGGTGTGTTGGTGGGTCAGAGGCTGTTGTCTCTTCTTAATGATGCACCTCACCACTTTACTTCGGGTCTCACATTAACATAGAAATGAGAATCATGCACAAGTCCCTTTGCAGTCATTACTGCTCCACTCCATTCTCGCTTTCCACCCGAGCTGCATGGTTTCTCACTCTTGCCCTGTTCGCAGTGGCGACGTAAACTCCTCCATTTCCCAAGTGGCTACCACCTTTGTCTAATCCTACGACTCTCATTTTGTCCCCTAGCTCCCTCTATATTCATTCAGTCTAGTTCAGCTGTGCTGTTGCCCTCTTTCAGGCTCCAGTAGTTTGAGGGAATTAAAATCAATCACTTCAAATGAATCACTTAATCTCGGCTCTTGGATTTGTTCCACACAGAGATGTTCTTACTCGTTTATACCAAGGAGATTTATGGTTCTGTCATTCAATATGTGTTTTCCTATTGGATTACATGTCAGAGCTCAATGACTAAAATGTCTTCACGTTTTCTTCTTTCAAATTTCAATTTTGTGTTGGATCAAAATGATCATTTCAACTTACAATTTATCCAACGCCCGACTTAGAATTTATTTGACACCTTTGGTATTTAACTTACTTAAGTTTAAATTAGTTACCTCCAACTTTCTCAGTTTAGATTTGTGTTGTCAGGCTCCTAAGGCTTCAGTAGAAAAGTATTGATGTTTTGCTACTGGCTCAAGGGCAGCAGGATCAGAAAGCTTTTATTGTTATTGTACCGGAGCACAACAAAAATGCAATGATCTAAAACATGAGAAGAAAATGATTATTTCTGGGAATAACAACTAAATGCTCTGGTTAGACACTCGGAGAAATAGAAAAGAAAGTAGGTCATATTTTAAGTTTCAAGTATTCAGCATGCTGACAACAGTGAAGTGTCTGCATTAGATAACGTGAGTTTAAGTTATGCTATTTGAGTCACAGCTACTTCAGTTCTGTAGCAGCAGTGCACCACAGATGAACATAAACATAGAGAATGCCGTACCATTGGCAATGATGCAACATAATTCTTTGACACGTCCAAAAATCAGAGGCAGCCTCTTTGAGGGGAAAAAAAAAAAAAAAAGACTGTAATCTACAGTCTCAAATACACATGAAGGTGATGCTGGAATATTGTGTCTTTTTATGCTATTGAAATAAAATTGAGTGTGACAGAGGTGAAACAACTTCAGCAGTAAAATAAAACAAAGTTAAAAAAAAAGAAAAAAAAAAGAAAAGGATTTATATTCTGTCGGAAGGTTTCATTTCTGCTTTTGCTCTTTTGGGGGTTAGTTAATAAATGAGGATCAGCAATTGCTGAGCTCAGTGAATGGACCAAATTAGCATAGGCTTTGATGTTAGAAACTGGGGTTTTGATTGACACCATGCATGGCTGTCAGTACCGACCCTTCTGTAAATTAGAAGGCTATTACAGACACCATGCAAAAAAAAAAAAATAATAATAATAATCTACAAACAACTATGCATAGTTGAGAATGATTTGGATAATAAATCCATGTTTTTATTTATTGTTTAGGAGTTAGAGGAGAGTTAGAAGATGGGAAAAAGAGCAAAGAAATCACTTTATTTTGGCAAACAAGTAGGGAATCCATCAGTCACGCGTTCTATAGGCTGACAAGAACTTTATACGAATACTCAACTGAGGTATGAACTGGTCTGCGACACTGGCACATTTAGAAGGAAAATTTAAACTAAGCCATAATGAGAAGAAGCCGCATGCAGTCGCAGAAGAGAAAGATAAAAAGAAAGACATTCAACGCAATCTGATGCAAAAATAATCTGGAAAAATGGAAAGCTTGAAGCCTGCAGGGCTGCTCCTGTGTGTAGCTCATGAATGAATTTAGTGCCTGCAGCTAGAAGGTACTTCAAAGGTCTTTGGATAATAAATGCTTTACATTTAGTTTTTACTTTTACTTAAAGGGGATGAAGCTGTGTGAGGGAAGGGTGCTTTGTGAGGCCGAAGCTCAGCTGGAGGCTGCAGAGAGCTTTGTGGAAATAGGCGGAGCTTTGTGAGAGCAAGCATTTAGGCACCCCCAAACGGCTGCCACGGGAAATTCAATGATTTCTCAGACATGCATGAAAGAAAAACAAAACACTCCACGTATATAATTGATGAGGAAATAACACAAGATGTAAGGCTAAAAAAGGGAAATTTTTCACATTACCTCCGTTTTATGTTGTTACATTTAGCGTCAATCTTTCACATAAACTTAATGAAAATGTTTTTATAAACATACCCCTGCCTTCTTCTACAACTCCCAAAATAATTTAAAGTTAAGAAAATGTTAAGATGCTTGTGGACTTTCTCTTTATTCAACTAACTTCACAATTAGATATTTTATGTACTCAAGTTCCTCTGTATCCCCCTTTCCATTAAACTTCCACCTCTTTAATTAAATCTTCTCATTCTATTAGTCTTAGGTGAACTTTGGTCACAAATCAGCTGAAACCCTGTTTTAAACTTTCCAGCCATTTAAAGAAAACCCTCTCTACCCAATTATCAAACTAAAGGAACATCCAAATTAAGGTACAATGAAAGACAACAGAACAGGACAGATCAAATAAAATAAGTTTTTACTATTTGATTTTCCTTGACAATTTTTAACTTATTACCTGGTTCATCCACGTCAGTCGAGCCTCCATATTCATCGTCCTCATGCTTTTTTTCTGGTGTCTTTTTCGGGGTGACTTGTTTCGCCTGCTTCTGTGGAGTCTGCGAGAACAGCCGGACTCCGGATCTTTAAACTTCACATAATTCTTTAACCCCACGATTATATTTATTGGCTCACTTATAAGACAAATTGACCTTAGTTTCGATTTCCTCCTCACTCTGGTCATCGCCATCCGTTTCGCTCTCGGAGCTGGACTCCGCCCCATCCATCAAGTAGCTGACGGAAAGCAAGAAACAAAATGTGTCAGGATGATGAAATGCCAGAGGGGAAAGAACAACTGGGTAATATATCTCGTTTCCCCATCTGTTTTACAACGTGATTCAAAGTGTAGTGAGGCCCTTACCTGCTAGCCTCTGCAAAAAAAGAGCAAGTTTCAGACATTTTTTCTCCAGATGAATGAGCCCGTGTCCTAATGTTTAAAACATCACCAGCACCTCTGAATAACTTTTAAATCTAGCAGTCCTAGGACAGATTTACTCCTCCTGAGAGGGGGGGAATCTGTCTGAAGCAAAGAAATCAACAAACACAGAATGGCCTCACAATTAGAAGCATTGTTGGTTTTGAATTGTGCAATGATCAAATCACATTTTTATTTGATCTACAGCTTTCCCACAACTCCATTTCAGATTGAGGTAATGATTACTTTGTTCAATTTTCTCAGCAAAGATTAAAGCGTGCACAGAAATACTGATTTATAAAGGGAATAACAGAGGAGATAGTTATACAGAAACTCACTGGGACTTATACAGGTGAATCTCGGCAAATTAGAAAAGTTAGCAAAGAAAAGTTCATTTATTTCATTCATTCAAAAAGTGAAACTCATACAGAGTTGTTACAGTTATAATTAAATGTTTTATTCTGTCTATTTTAACATTTCTAGTCTAAAGCTAATTAAAAACTCAAACTTAAGTTACTCTGCAAATTACAATATAGCATAAGACCAATAAAAAAAGGCTAAAGGCATACAGTCCCAATAAAGGACTGTAACCCAACAAATTAATTTGAGGTTGAGTAGAAGGTGCTGGTAAAAAAAAAGATTCACAAGCAACACTGATAACCACAGTCTGTAGGATGTAGTGAAGCTAAGTCCATTTTAGAGTTTGGGGAGTTTTGTGAATCTATGTGCTGCAGTGTTGCACTTCTTCATATTAAGCTGCCCCTGAACCAGACACAACTGTAGTAATGTCTGACCTGAGGAAAGAACTTTGAATTTCTTTTGAAAATAAAAATCCCAGCAAGAACTGTGCAACATATTATATCTAAATGTTAACTAATTATTATAAGTATCAAGCATTAGGGTTCTTTATGCCTCTCATATTTCACTTTTCATTTCAGGAAGGAAAAGAACTTTGTGATGGTAAGATGTTTAAGGCATTAAGAAATTAAAACTGAATCGTATTAATCCCAAAACAGTTGATGTCAGCCAGAAGCAACTTTTTCAATAAAACCTTGCTGTTTAGAGAGAAATACTTAGGGCTGCACAATATAACACCATTCCATTCCATATAACTTTATTCATCCCCAAGGGGCAATTAAAGAGGTATAGGGAGCAGCAGCAGTACATAAAAACACAGATACAAAACCACATAAAAACAATATAAAAAGTGCAATAAGCAGGCAAGTGCTAAAAAAGAATTACAATTTTTAAAACTGACATGGAGAAAAACAGTTATAGGTACGGACGGATCTGAGTTCAGGAAATGCACAGCTCTTGGGACAAATGTGTTTTTCCTGAATCTCAGACGTTTCGGTCCGAGTCCAAACGGAAGCAACTGAATCACCGAGAGCAGAAAGTAAGAAAGGATCCTTTAAATCACCAAAGACAGATTTCTGACAGGATGGACAATAATTTTGGAACAGGCTTTGATGAATAGTTTATTCATACTCAATTTTTTGAGACACTCTTGTACAAAACAGGCAGAAACCAGAAGGAACCATCCCAGCTGCTCTGAAACAACTGCATTAAAAAAACAACTTGCAGACTAGGAGTAAATCATCTGCCAACCTTTCCCAGACAATCCCCTCAAGCCTCTATAAAGTCAGCTGAAAGTTATCTGGGGGGATAACTGAAGCACAGAAGTGATATGCTGTAGATAAGGTGAAATCATTTTAGCACGCAGTGAAGGAGGACATTTAACTGACCTCTGCATAGGCCAGGAAATTGGAAAATGACAAATGAGACTATGGGAAAAGGAAGTAAATGAAGTTGTGACAGTAAGAGCGGCTATCACCAAAAAAACAGATCAACATATTTGAATTATTCCTGCCTCTTCTTAGATGGAAGAAATGATTTGTGTGCTAAATCACACATTATTTTGGTTCTAACATTATGGATGAACAGATTCCGTTTAGGGTTACCCGCATGGGCTTTTAGCCAGCTAACTTTAAAGGACACATCCGATAAAATAAATGGACAAAGTCATGGTGTAGAAGTTAAACATTCTTGTAAAGTCAGAGGGCCGAGATGTGGAGGTCAAACAAAATCTGCTTTAAGAGTTTGTTTTAAAAGATTTCTGCAGGCAGATGAAGTGATGCAGCCATCAGACCTATTGTCTGCAGCAGCGCCATGAGGCTCAGGCTCATGAACATTATGAGCCCAAATAATGATCAATTCATCAATGGTGTGAGCTTAAAATTTGGAGGCATTGTCTTTTTTAACCCATGCAGTGCATTTTAACAAAATTTGTTAATGTATTTGCGAAAGTTTACTTAAAATGTTTACTTGGAGCAGAAAAAACTAATAAAAATATCAATTAGAGCTCCAGTTGATTAGAACATTTCAGGTTAAAAACAAAAAATTCTGAAGTTGCAGGACAGTTTTCATAGATTTTACATGTTGAGCTCAAAAATGTTTCTACTATATATCAAATCACCAGCATAAATCACAACCCTCACTAATGCAGCCGATCTAGTATTATTATTTAGTGCAACCACAACTGATGACAATGTAGTTCTAAACTTCTGGCTCAATGCGTTATGTAGGAGAATCACTTTGAAAGTAAAATCATAATTCCTTTGTGTACCGGGTACTTTTATGAGCTGTAGATTATTTATGCAAGTTTTTATTTTCAGACTTATTTCCATATCATTTAAAAAAAAAATACTACAGCCTGATTGCATTAATATTTTGGACCCAACTATCTTCTTTTAGTGGATTAAAATCTGTTTGCTAATTTGCTAATTTTGTTAGCCAAGCTGGTTGAGTATTTCTCATCTTCTGGTTTTACGTGTCCTTTGTTGCTCAGTGATTGTTAAATGACTATATATATATTCAGTGTCGGCTGGGGTTCTTAGCTGATGTCCCAATCTGATTATTACAAACACTCCACAGCCTGCATGCATGTCAGGAGCCGAGCGAAGCTGCGCGTTTTACCTCCAGATGCTCAACAACAACAGTTACAGCGTGAGTGTGCAGATTTGTACGGGTGCTTGTCATCATCAAAGTAAGTGGTTCTTTTAATTACCCATAGCAGATGCAGCTTTTAAATAAAGAATACATCATCAAAGCTGCACACTCAACATGCAGCACAATAGCGGTGCTGGGCAGGGGAGCCCAGAGTTCTCACCGGCACAATAGGAGATTTACAGAGAGAGGCGAACATGAGGGAGAATGGCAGGTTGAAGTGAACTTTTTATTTGTATTCTCCTTGAATTTTTCTTTTGAAATAAAGCTCAAAGATAAAAACTTGGCTGCATAGCAATATTTAATTTACTCAGCTTTATTTATTGAAATTGCATTTTATTTCATACATATTTTTTTTTGAAAAGTTATGTAATAAAAAGTTATCAAATTGCTCTTTCCATGGCGATTATTGTGAATTTTCCTATTGTATACTTGAACGCAAACAAGTAAAACAGAAAGACAAACACTTTTATAAAATGGTACAATTATTTTAGAAACTAAACATTTAAGATGTAACAAAGGTTGAAAACTTTGAAAAATCCTTATTTTCCCAAAGAGCAGTTAAAATGAACTATATATTAATTATTCATTCTCTCCAATGTTTAACCTATAACAAAAGTGGAGCTGAATTCAGTAAATTAAAATCTATGCTCCAACAAGGATTGTCAGATTAAAAGATTTAAAAAATAACTGCCTGTAAGAAGGTATTAAACATATTTTTTATTAATCGTGCATTCCTGTATTAAAAACTTTTTTAATATTCTAATCTTAAATGTGATGTTTTCATCATTAGTGGAAAATTATCATAGTCAACACAAATACAGGCTTTCAATTACCTGGGTATAATTAATCTACATGATGTAGATTAATTGCATTAGTGATAAAGTTCCTAAAGTAAAAGGGCTTTTCAGTAATATTCTAATTTAATGAATGGGTCTGTATGTACACTATGTACAGGTCATCTGATATCAACAAACATACCAGGTTCTAAATCACTTAAAGCATCTTGCTGTCACATCCTGATGCTCAGTTTGAACTGAAACAAGCATCGTTATCAGGTCTAGTAGAAGGATAAATGTCAAATCTTATAAGGCACTAAAAGGTCTGGGATCTAAATGCATCTTAAAGCGGATTTTCAGGTAGGAACCATCAAGACCAAATGTTGTACATGGACTTATGCTGTAATACAAGAATGGCACATATTTGATCCGACACCACAGAAAAACATTTTTTTTAATTAATTAGAGCCAATTTTTACTGACAAACTGAAAGGTTACATATCCTTTTCCCACAAAACTGATATGAATCAGTTCTAAGCAGAAATAATCATAATTAACAGAAATAAAGGTTTGAAAACATTCTGTTTGTGATTCATCTATGTGTTTTCTTTAGTAAATTAAAGTACTGAAATAAGTGAACTTTTTACTTTGATGTCAGAATTTTTATTATTCATAAAACCTAACATAGAGCAGACAGCATGTATGTGGGAATTTCTTAACGAGAAATCAAAACTCCACACAGATAATACAGTAAGACCCCAATTAAATTTGGATCTCCCAATGTCTTTAGCCCTACATTATTCAGTACAGACAGATTTATCAGGAACCATGACAGAGGACCTTGATGTTGCAAATTCACCCCTACCCCCATAATGAGCCATATAATTAGAGCGCTGCTGGAGCTCAGTGGGCAGAATTTGTGATCACAGCAGGGATCTTCTACTCAAGGTTACAGTGCTCTCTGAAGCAAGTGGTCTTCCCTGCTGTGGTGGGAGTATTTTTGGATGTTTCAATCAGCGAGATTGCTGAGAACAGACTGTACAAGGCTGGAAAACAGACACAGCCCAAAAGAGAGTTCTCATCAGACATGGAGTCATACTGTAGTCACATGTTCTGTGCTACTTAATCCCCACCAGCTGCTCGTTTGGACGAGTTTCAGCATCTCTGCAGGTCTGAAATGAAATTTGGTGCAGTTTAATGCATTTTATGTTGGCATGAGTTTTGGGATTTTTCACAGCTTTGCTCTATATTTCAGTTAGAACTGCGTAATATTAGCACAAGATGCAAATGCGGTTTCTCAGACATTTCAAGTGTATGTTGGTGTTTTAATCAATATCTCAGTAAAACATGCTTTCAACAGTTAAATGCTAGGAGCATGTGTTAGGCTCCTGTCTCTTTTTGGCAGCTTTCAGATCCATATACTGGCATGTTCATCTCATTACAGGGCCTAAAATTAAACCCAGCTGTTCAGTCCAGCATTGTGCAGAACTGCAGAGATCAAATTAAAGTCACACACATTGTCAATCCAGCAGACATTCTTCCATTGATTCACTTGCACCGTTATTTGATTTGATTTGATAAATTTATCTCAAACAAGAAACAAATGTAATCAGTAGAACAGAGAAAACACATGCATACATAATCAAGAACAAAATAATTAGTTTACTACTACTTTTCTGTTTGAAAAGGAGTAGGAAGAAGTGAACACTTATATGGCTGTAAGGTGCTTGGTTCTCCACCTTAAGTATAGTTCTATAATTTGGCAAAACTCTAAAATGAAATGCCTTGGAAGATAAAATCAACTCAACAGTGAATGATCACACTATATGAAAGAAAATGGTTTTACCTCACACACCGAAGTGCTAGTTGCGATCTTTTGTTTAATTTTCCACTTAAACTGCATAGATTACAAACCTCGTCCAGATTCATAATTAACATCGTTTTAATTACACCAGCTGTGCTACTGAGAAACCAATAACAGCTGTCTAAAAAACATTTCCTACTTCAGAAGCTAGAGGTTTTCTAAGGATGCTGGACAGACAAGATTCTGCATAACGTTGCCATAATATCAAAGCTACTGGTGCACAACAACCTTGCATTGCCTGTGGATCATTTGTGTACTCAACAAGAATAATGAAATAAACATACCACAGTTCACTAATATTGACAAATATTTCTCACATAGCTGAGTTTCTTCAGCTGCACAGCAAGTGCTTATTACCATAAACTTGCTTGTACCATCAATCCTACAGTAACACTGAAATATATACATTTCAAAATATGTAATAAAATCAACATACACCCATTTTTCTTATGCAAAATGTCATGGCCATGTTAAGGGAGATAAGGTGCTGGCCATGTTTGTTCACCAAGAGGCTAAATCCCAAAAAGTCAAAAGAAGATGGCAGCTATGTTTTCAAGCATATTACTGGAAAGTTAGGTGGAAGGATATTGTTAAACTCATATCTCTGAGCTTAAACATCTTCATATTTATTGGCATTAAGGGGCTGAGAGTGCCTGTCCAACTGGAGAATATATTGTTGGTAAGCAAATCTTTAATGCATGTTACCAGAAATATAAGAGCATAAAAAATACTGTGGTAATATTTAGGAATCAATATACTGACACTCATCTATGGCTTTCTTACCGTTTATGTGAGATCTTCTGTTTCCTCTTATGGCAGTCCATCACCCATTCTTTCCGGACAATGATGCCGCCTGCTGATTTCACCTGGCTGTACTTGGGGGTGTTGGCGAAGGCACAGCTGTAGAATAATGGGACGAGGCAGGAACATGCATCCGGAAAAACAAACAAAAAAGATGTTTATGACACAACAGGGAAGTTGACAAGTTAGTCTGGTCTAATAGCTGCAAACACAAAGTCATGAAACTGATGATCTGACCATGTGAACCATGGACGCATAAAAAACTAAAGGGGAAATTAAGAAAGGTTTATTTAAAAGAAACCTTTGTATGTTAAACCAAAAAAAAAAAAATTCTTTAGGAATAATTTGTCTCATTTTCAATGTGTTTACCGACATTAAACGATTAAACAAAGAAAAGACGCTGAGGTGCACCTTTAATGGATTATTATTTTTTTTATCTAAAGGCAGTTCCCTCTCAACAAAAGTATGAAGAGCATTTTAGCTACAATAAGTCTTTATTCCTGCTCCACTTTCTTTTATCTACACTGTGCAGTTTCTCAGTGCATTGATCTGTTGACTTATCTCTTCGCTCTTTAGCATTTGTTCCTCGTTTATCTTCAGGTTCGCTTTGCACAGCAGTATCTGTAAGCAGCGCTCGTCTCCAGAGAACTGCAGCGTGGAGCTTCCCTAACAGCTTTGACACGGCGAGCATTAGAAATGTGTTATCACTGAAGTTTACGTGCTCACGGCGGGTTTCCTCAGTATTCCAGCTGAATACCCCCCCTAAACAGAAACTGATTCATTTTCCTGTTTCTTATTCGTGTATCTGTCACTTATCCATTCAAATCAGGCGTGCTTGAAACGTCTACCATGGGCCTCATTCTTCCTATTAATTTGCACTCTGTTTGAACAAAACAACAAACTGTGTGGAATCCTCCATAGCCTACAAATGAAGAAAAGTTGCAGTGTGATCTTTCTTCTGATTCATCTTTTGATATGAAACTACCATACATCCTGAACTGTTAAAACTTCACCCATATATCTCACTGGAGCTGTGTCGACATTACCGCACGGTCTGTTAACCGCAGATCGGCGACCATTCATGCTTAAGTGCATCTTTATATTTTGTTTGCCGTTGAACAAGAGCAAAGTTGCTTTTCCAGCACAAAATCAATTCAAGCAGAAAACATAAAAGGAAATTATTTAGTGGAAAATCTGTAATGGAAATGCAAAAGTGTCACTAACGATCTTTTTGTAAAGATAGATGTTTAAAATCATTCACCAGAGAGACCAGGCTGGCCTCTCCAGTTGGATCTCAGCTCATTAGAACATTATTTAAGTTTATTTTACAAATTGAATTAAAAAAAAGAGACTCATTACATACATGAAATGATTTATATTTTATGCATCTGTTTGTTGATTTTAAAAATAAATTTAACAAACATGTCAGCCTACACACTAATGTGGAAACTACTGACTTTATAGCCATCCAGAAGACAATCTCAGACAGCAAGTCAGAAAAGGTCATTGCTAAAGAAGGTGGATGTTCTCAGATTGCTGCATCTAAGTTTATAAAATGAAAGGTTGTGTGAAAGAAAAAAGTATGGTAGGCAAAGGTTCACAAGCCACACCAACTGGAGATGATTGGTGTGAAGATTAAACAGAAATGATTTGAGGGGCCAAGTCCTCTGCTGGTGTTGGTCCAAAACCAGCACAGCTTTTCACTCGGAGGTTACAAAAACAACTTCATGCTTCTGCAAACAAAGGACCTAAATCCCATTGAAAATCTATGCATTCTTGACGAGAGGAAGAAGGACGCCAGAGCTAATACTGCCGATTGGCTAAGGCCATTACTAAAACATGTGACATCCAATAAAGGAGTATATATGCTTATAAACTACGAGAATAATGTGAATCTGGATAATTAGCTGATTTGTGATCAACCTGAAGGGAAATACTCACATAAGATGTGTGGAGTCAGGTGTCCAGTCGGGCCGGTACTTGGCTCCCATTTCAAGCGCTTTTTCTCTCAGCTCCCCTCTGAAGGGGTTCTGGAAGCCGCTCAGCACAAACACGACTCCCTCCATGAGCCGATGAAACGGGACCTGCTGCTCGCTCTTGGATTTTGTCTTCAGTTTGGGCTTAGGTTCTGGTTTGGATTGGCTCTCCTTCTTCTTCTCAGCAGATTTCTTTGCTGACGAAGCTGCAAAAAGAGCTCAGTTTCGATGTTTGTTTGTTTTACAACATAAATAGATTTATTAATGATCAGCTACCTTTGGCAGTGCTCAGGCTTGGCGTGCCGACAGGACTCGGTTTGTATTTAGGGGTGGCAGCTTTGGTCTCAGGCGAGCCCCCTGGACTCATTTTCTTTGTCGGAGGAGGTCCAGAGGGAGACTGTCGCTCTTTGCTGAACTCAAACTTTCTTTTTGCTGGTGGCTGGATGACAAAAGTATAAAATTACTGTAGCAAGTATGTAAAAAAAAAACAAACAAAAAAAAACATGAATACAAAGACACTAACTGGTTCACTGAACAGATTCTTGGCTGGATTTACTACAAACCAGTGAATTTTGAAAAACTTTTATTAAGTGGTTACTTTAGCATATAACTCATTGATTATTGTCAATCAAATCTTCAGAGTTGGTCTATTTTATGAAAATTGCTTTGAAAATTCCATCATTGAGATTATCCTAATTTTGGCAACTGACATATCTGTGAGTAGAGAGTCTGTTTGCAGAGTCCAGAAAGAGAACGAAGAGAAAGATTCAGGTTTTGAAAATACCAAAGAAACCTTCATCCAAACCGCGTCCAGGCCTAAATACTTTGAGGAAATCAATTCACAACAAATGCCGTCTAAAGGAACTTTACAAAAAATTATTTCATTTCAATCATACGTAGATTCATACCGATCCCAGTTATCAATTAGTTATTCATAGATGTTTAAAAAGTTTCTATCTAATGGAATCCAGCAGACTGCATAGAGTCACTGACTTGCAGAATTCACTTTTCCTGGACAAGAGCACAGCAACGATCTCAGGGTGGAACAAGTCATTTAATAGCTCAACATTTTCTGATGCTTCGTCATGAGTTTTCTTTAAATTGTAAGATAAGGTTACAGTAAAACACGGTGTATTTATCCATTGAAAGCAGACATGTTGGTAAAGCGAAAGTGAGGATAAGTTACTTTCACTTTATTTTGGAGCCAGAGAAAGGTCATCGGAAGGCAATGAGTATTTACCAAGAGTGCAGAGGCAACTTATCCATCAAACTATTTATTGGATCATTAAAAAAACAATACATCTGCTAGCTTGGGGATTTTTGCTCCGTTAAGATGAACAAACATAGGCTTTTTTTGTACACACACTCTGCAGCAGTTTGCATAAAAAGAGGAGCGGTGCTCTGAGGCTGCCACTCAGAGCACCGCATTTTGGTTGCATTTCTAATGTGGACTAAAGCAGAAAAAGTTGCTCTATCTGTGCTGTTAAAATAAACATTGGGCTGATTTTCAGGAAGGTTTTATTTTTTTTTATTTATTTATGTAAAATATTATAAAGTAATTTTCAGGTATAAATATGTGCATACATTGAAAACTACATGAAAGCTATTCACTTCAGTTTAAGTTAGACTTACTGGATTTATCACACATTACTTGGTTGCTATTCCAAATAAAAACTTGTTCTCCATAACCCACCTGGTTAAATAACGGTTAATTAACTCAATAAGAATATTAAAAGTGCATAAAAACCTTCAAACACCTACATATCCTGGGCTGCATCAAGCTTTTCTGCCTGGTTTCATTTCCTCTACAGCCTCCTCTGCCTCTTTGCGGTCTAAATGAGGAGAAGGGCTGCAGCTCGCTGATGAACAGGTGTTTGGTGGGTGCCCTTCAGAGCAGAACGTGATAGGGGGATATTTAGTACCTGTGGTGAGGCAGAGATGGAGGTGGAAGCTTGACCTGGTGATTGAGAGCTACCTCGTGCCTGCAGAGCAGCAGCAGCATAGCTCAGCTTGTCACTCTGTGGAGAGACTAAAGATAGAAAAGAGACAGTGAGGAAGAACAAGACAGCCATTAGCATAAAGGACCCCCAATAGAAACGCCAGTCTTTCAGCTCTCATGTCCTTCAGCAAAGTTAGGCAGCCTAAAATAAAACCTAATTAGGGTACACTCACTACTGCTTTAAAATCCCAACGACCTGAAAGGAATCAATAGGCCTTGTAAATTTAAATAAATGGCTCTACCTTTGAGTGAAGTGCTCGGCTTTGTTGCATTGTCTCGGCTGAAGAAGAGGCTGCCAGGCTGAAGGCTGGGCCCAGATGAAGGAGACTCATCTTTCACCCTGAACTGTCCCAGCTTCGTCAGTTTCTGGCAGGAAGGAAGGACGGACGTGTTCAGCGGCGAAGCAGAAGATTCGGGGACTGAATGAAGTGATTTTGTTTCCAACTACAAAGGAGGCTTTCAATCTGACAAATGATTTCATAGTTAAAACACTTCCAACTGAGCTCACCCTAGATTCAAATCGAATCCCTCCATGCCAGCCTTGTGGCATTAAGAGGAGCAAAAAGCCTTAAGATGCATCTGTCTTTTAATGCAGTAGAGTAATCTCACTCAGGCTGAAAATTTCAGAAAAACAATCGGGCTTTCATTTGACTTCTATTATTTATTTGGGGTGTTAGAATGAAACTACATTAAAATGTTTCACACACAAAAAAAATAAATGTTAAGAAATTCATGTTTAATTTCATACAGCACTTACACGCACGCACGCACGCACACACACACACACACACACACACACACACACACACACACACACACACACACACACACACACACACACAACCTGCCCAGTTATAATGCTGAGTTATGGCTACATTTACTGGATTGTCTGCGACTAATCGGTTCTAAAATNAAAAAAAAAAAAAAAAAAAAAAAATTATGTTAAGAAATTCATGTTTAATTTCATACAGCACTTACACGCACGCACGCATGCACGCACGCGCACGCACACGCACACATACACACACACACACACACACACACAACCTGCCCAGTTATAATGCTGAGTTATGGCTACATTTACTGGATTGTCTGCGACTAATCGATTCTAAAATAATAAATGCTATGTGATGTATTACGGCTACTAGAAAAAAAAAATACTGTGTATTTCAGATGATGTGATGATGTGTCTGTGGCTTCAGACCAGGGACATCAAGTAAAACACAGGTGTATTTTTATAAATAAGGCAAAGTTCTGTTATTTTATCCCCATTTAGACAGTTATTTGTATAGCAACGACTAACATGCAGCACCACAGTGGATAACTTACAGGGGAGGAGGGCGGAGGATCGGTTTTATCAGGCGGTGAGTGGAACTTGACAAAAGCAAGGCCATATGCAATGTTCTGTAAAGTACAAAAGACAACACAAACACATATTATTCTGTTAAAGGAACCTGTGTGCAGCTTAAATTCGAGATAAACATACAAAGAAATGATGGAAAAAGACTCCTGTTAAAAATATTTCACTTCACAGGCTGTACTGTTGACATTATCCACAATAAACACCTTTTTATTTAAAGGCTCAGAAATTTGCTGTGCCATATTTTGTAAGTGTCAAAAGGATTTATTGTACTGCACACTGGATCTGACGCTTCCTTTTATGGATATCGAATCCCTACCACCAAAAAAAAAAATACAACTAATAAATTTGCTGTCACCTAAAAGTGATACGTCAGCCGATTTAAAATCACCAAGTTCCTCACCTTGCTGTACGGCTGGGAGCACACAATTTTCACCCTGTCCCACTTCTCCTGAGCGGTGCTCTTCTGCAGCTGGTTGGGTCCGAAGAAACGAACCCGGTTCATGTTGGTGCCATTACGGCTCTCAGTGGGGGACATGAAGGAAGATGTGACGAGAAGAACCTGAGAGAAAGAGAGAGAGATAGAAAAAGAAAGAAGCAAAGGTAAAAAGGAAGAAAAAAAATATATAGATTTTTTTTAATAAAGCAAAGATCAAAATGGTTAGGACGTGAAAACTGTCACAGTGTGATTTGTGTGAAAAACCTCATAGTCCTGGTCTTTGACAGCTGAAGAATTCCCGACCAACACCTCGATGAAAGCTGATCCTTCATTCCCAATATCAATACTGTGGACCTGCTCCTCTTTTTCAAACTGGAGAAAAAGTAAATACCACATGAGATGGCTCTCGGAGGGAAAGAAAGAAGATCAATCGTAAAGAGTCAACAAACTGACTGCTGCGTCAGCCTCACAGTACAGAGATGTTTCACCCCATAGTCTTATCACTCTGGGAATTATTACAAACACTTTCAATCAAAATGAAGAAACTTATTTAGCATGACTACTCATTTGAGTTTGTAAACACACAATGTTTTCCGACAACAGTAAAAAAAAAAAAAAAAATGTTGCATAGCCCTATTTTATACCCAAAATAACTGGATAAAGTGTTACATGGGCCAAACATCGTAATCAGTATTAAAGATCTGAAATTGGCTGCTCTACAAGAATACTGTATTTGTGTACCTCTACTTTAGATGGAAAGAGTGAAACGTTTCACTACAGCGTAAACAATCTGACATAAGATTTAAAAGCTAAAACGAATTCAGACAAAAAAAAGTTTTCCGAATGCTTCAGCATCACACAGTCACAGAAGAATGATAAAACATCTTTTTGTGACAAACCTAAAAGGCCATGTTCATGTATCAATATAAAACATTCTTCTTATTATTTTTGAAGAGGTTTATGGAGAGCAAATAGAGACAAACTTCAACACATTATATATATATATATATATATATATATATATATATATATATATATATATGATAAAACCTATGGCATTAGATTTAAGATTTCTCATATCCAGCATACAGCAATTTATAGAAATCCAGCTGCAAAGAGTGCCGCTTTTTAGGAACATATGCAATTGCAATATTATTGCTGATACAGATTCACTCGCTTTTCTATTTGTTTTCCATCATTACAATGTTCCCTCTTTATGTTCTGTTTAGTTTTTTTAGATTACTACTAATAAAAACAGGTTGTATATGTACACTAATTTGGTGAAACGTCATTTTAAACGATGATTTATTTGTGTAAGGTCAAAAAAATGACGGTTAATAGGAATGGGGGAGAAACTTGTAAAGTATTTTTCATGTAAATATATTTTTGGAGTTTTTAGTAGACACGGGTCGCTGAGCTATTTGTGAACGAATAGATTGGTGACTTAAGATGAATGATAAGCATTTATTATCCTAGAATCTCACAGAAAAAAAAAAAGAAGAAAAACACCCGAACAATTAAAGACAAAACAAACCTGAAGGATGACGGACGTCTGCTTCTCACCGGGTTTTGATGCTTTCCACTTTCTGTATGTGTCTGAGCTCAGCAGATTGTTTGCTTTATGAGTCTGGTTTGAATTGAAACAAAAAAACATTAGGCAAAGCGCAGCTTACTTTACGAACATAATGACTTGAAACAACTTACGCTGTCCTCGGTGGAGCAAGAAATTACATGCTTGAGTGGAATTTCTGGCATGCTTGTCTTGTTTTGTTTCGAAATGCGATTAATTTCCAGTTAATTTCCGTCAACCGAGCGTTTTTAAAAATACGACGAGTAGCCTAATCCTAAAACACACCCAGATTGCTTTCGTGGCACTACAATAAACTCACTTTGTTGCAGAACAGCGATAGAACGACTCCTGACTAACCAGATAGCATGCTAGTAAACAAAAGGCAGAGAACTTTCCCACATATGTCGGATCATTCAACACTCGTGAAAAGCTGCAGCACAATAATCTCCCACGCTGTTTTATGCTTCACATTTAACACAATACTTTTATCGCTACGGTAAATATCTTGATTTATATAACGACCACTTGAATTTAACGTTAAATATGCGCAAGTGAGCACTCATTTTCACACCAAAAGGCTGCAAATGTCAATGTGTCGTAACTTCCGACTCCAGGCGTCTCTAGCCAATGAGAACTTCACGTTCTTCTTCTACTGCACAATTATCTCACCATGCAGTTAAGTCGCCACCAAGTGGTGAAACGTGTGCAGTTTCTAAGTCAGAAAAATTTCGAAGTGGAATAGAATGTGGATATTTTTTTTACTTCTCCATGTTGTGGAGAAAAGCATACGTGTTAAATTGTTGTTGTTTTTTTATTTTATGTAAATTGTTTTATGTAATTATTAAATTAAGCTTAGCTTTGCCTAATGTTTTTGTTTCAATTCAAACCAGACTCATAATGCTGAGCTCATACAGAAAGTGGAAAGAGGCAAGGCCGGTGAGAAGCAGACGTCCGTCATCCTTCTGGTTACTTTAAAAGTTTCTCCCCCATTCCTATTACCGTCATTTTTTGACCTTACACAAACTGTAAATAATCCATACAAATTTATAACCCTTTACTTTTTTAAATATACACAATATATATCACATAAGTTATGTGATATATATCTATGAATTTATCTATGAATTTATTTTTTATTTTTGTATTATATTTCTTAATCTGTGACCTGAGTCCAAGGTGGTATGACAATAAAAAAAATATTTAAATCATTTATATATTGTTTTTTTATTGCTACTATTCTGTTATACATACGTCTACAAATTCTATATATTAGACAATATTTTCTATTTTTATTTATAGCATTGATAAACATAAATATTCACAATATCTATGTTTGTATCTTTTATTATTTATGTTCTGGCAGTGTTTAAAAACAACATAATTACTAACTAATTGATTGATTTAATTTAATTTAGGATATGATTGATCTTATTCAATTACTAATAAAAAGCCAAACATTTTGAGTCAACGTATGTTAGTTGTAAAACAATTATAAAGCTTTAGCTTGTTTTATGTATTGTTTGGAATGTGGAGTTTGGGGTGAGAAAAATTAGTCTATAGAAAATTACTGATTCTGGGGGATCTCAATCCATGTCAAGGCCAGAAGGGAAGTATAATCCTGAGTTCAAAATATGCCTCAAAATGTCTCACTGGAACATGGCTAAAAAAATTGCAAGGATATTTCAGTCATGTTCCACATTCCGTGACCATATTTGACGACTGGAATGTAGATGATCTGGCAAACCAAACATTCAAGTGCTTACTTTTGAACTTATCTCTCTTTTTTCCCATAATGGACCATATTAGTAAAATCATTACAGGAGAATGAAGCTCTAATGTTGTAGTCATCTGACTCCTGCCTCATCCTGCTGTCACTCATAAACAAGACAACTTGAACTCATATGCTCAAGGAAAATAACAGATCTGGTGGAAACAATTTGCTTTTTTTCCATATTTGAGACATTTACATGGTAGAGGAATTTAAATACCATGGGGCGATTGTTTTCAAAGGGTTTGTTTGACTCCTGTTAGGGTTACCCATGGTAAATTGCCCTCAGGGGAGAGGTCAGAGCAAGAGTGATTTGATGAATTTCATGAATAGTAGACCACAATTACAAAAAGTATGGCCAGGACCATCCTGGAGATAAGCCTGGGGAAACGAGCTTGCAGTGGAATGCCTGGTGGTTGGTCTGTTTCTCCTGGGAGTTGGCCAGACATCACTACACTACATGAGCCCACAAAACTGTAGGAAGGAATGTCTCAATCATATGACATGCAGATCAGAGGGATGGGGCCTGGGCATGCTACTTTCTGGCAGCATAATCAGATCTTTTAGCCACTGCCTCATATCCCTTAAAAATAATAATAAAAAAAATATCCACATAACAATAAACTGAATGATAATGGTCATAGTTTAACTTTTATTATTTGCTGTCCTTTTTAGAATTCAAACATTGATCGATGTTTAAAAAACAAAAACATTCACAAGAATATTTAAAGTACAGTGTAAGTAAAGAACATCTTATATTCTTACATTGCAGACTTAAGAAAATAAAACTTTAGCAGGAATATAACTTTTCCTTAAAAAAAAAATTCAGAATACCCATACGTCACAGTATTGAACACTATATACATTGCAGACAGGAAGTAACACTAGCAAAATTGTCCCAAACATTAGAGAATCAATTTCCAGTTAATTATTTTTTTGTTTTAAAATTCATAGGATCTCTACATAGATGGCTGTCTCTGGATCATCTGGAGAGGCACTTTGGACCTCTGATGTATCCCTGAGTCCCAGACCAGCTCCTCTATCTCTTCTTGCAACATCTCTGCCTCTTCTCCTCTCCCCACCTCTTCGGCCCATTGGACGGACCTGAAAAGCAGAGGTAGGTTATTGAAATACAAAGTGGACAGTATGTAAAATTAAAAAAATAAAAAATAAAATAAAAATTGTGATGTGTCTCCTATTAAGTATGGCCTTTTTCTTTAAGAACCAAAATATATAATACCTGCTTTGTATGGACAAAAACAGGTGTGGAGTTCTGGTACACAAGTTGGTAGCTTCCATTGGTGTAAACATTTGTCACTTCAGTGCAGTTAATGTAGAGAGGCATCCTGTTCTGATAAATTCCTAGTCCTTCAGGGTAGACAGTTTGATGTCTGATCATGATGTGTCTAGAAGGGAGAAGACCAAAAGCCTTGCATTATAAATATGTAGAAATAACATCTTCATTTTATTGGTCAATTTGTTTCACACATACCTTTTAGCTCTCCTTCGAAAGAAGCGGACAAGCAGGGACAGAAGGCATACGCACAGTGAGATGACCACAGCAGGTAAAATGATCCAGACCACGGATGGGGTTTCTGGATGTTGAATACAAAAGCAGTATAAATCAGAATATAAAGCTTTACTGCATGCTATCCATACCAATTACAGTGACTTTAGGAAACTAGTAAGACCACTTTATGACATAAAACAAAATCCCTCAAGCTTTTATTTACAGAGTTTTCTTCATTTTTTAAATATTTGCAGACTCTGGACATATCGTGTACGTAGTTCAACACCAGCATCACATGGAGAGAAAAACAAGTAGAAGTTCTTTTTGTTAGTGTGACAAGAATAGTGGCATACCTTCCTCCCCCTGCAGCAAAACCAGGGAGTCATTTCCGAGTGCGTTGAATGCAAAACAGATTACACTCAGTGGTTTGTCCATGTATCCCCTCAGAGAAACTGTGAGCATGTCGGGCTCTGATGTTACAGACACGTTGTAATCATAAGGTGGAACAGTCCCATTGACACTCCAGGTGACAGCTGCTTTGGGGTTGGAGTCGACCGAACAGAGACAGCGCACCTCAGAATCCTCCACGACACAGGTGGAAGAGGAACGTGAGATGGAAGGCTTGTCTAAAAGAAACAAAAGATGGGAATCTATTAGGATCTCAGTGACACTCAGATAGAGCTCCACTTGTGCAATATGTGATATCTCAATATAAGCCAGGTGTCATCTATACAAAAACCAACCAAACACAATAGAAAGATGAACATCCTAAAACCACAAAACCCCAGAGTCTGGTTCTAAGAAAACAATCTTTCTGTTTTTCAAAGTGTTTGGTGTCAAGGAAAACATTGCAACAATAAAGTCGCATAAAGGATATATTTACATTGTATATTAAGCGACGTGGGCTTGGATTCTCCTCGACCAATGGTGTTCTTGGCTGAGCAGCGGACTCTCATGTCTTTGGTCACGTTGAACACTCGCAGACTGTGCGATCGGTGGTGGAGGTGCACAGTGTGGCCGTGTTGAGTGTAGGACCAGCGATACTCTGTCGCTGGAGGGTCAGCTTTGCATGAGCAAACAAGCAAGGCGTTGCCCCCCTGCTGAACGATCAATGTCTGAACCTCCACCTTCACATCTTTTGGTGGAACTAAAAGCATGGGCAATGGAAACCAGGTTAGATTAAACTCAGCAAAGAAACAAAGACATAAGGGCCATCGTTTTGCTTACATGTCACATGAAGGTCCTTCACCATGGCTAACATTTTGGTTTCTGGATATTTAACCGCACACCAGAGCCGGGGCTTCACTTGGTGGGATGCGATGAAAGACAAAGAAGCCAGCAGCATCCACTTGTGGGGACCCGGATGGAGCGTTTGTAGCTCTCCCAGCTCGCTGCTGTTGAGTTCGGCTCCTTGGTCCCACTTCCACTGCAGGGTCGGGGGTCTGGAGGGACAGTGGTAGCTGACGGAGCAGTTCAGAGAGACCAACTGTCCTTCTTTGGCTGACAACATGCCGCTGATGACAGGAGGCTCAGGGTTGTCTATCAGCAAGAAAAAAAAACATCTGTGTATTTTCTCTTTCAGAATTTATTTAACTAGTAATTCAGCAAAACTACAATAATTGTCATCGACTGCTGCCCATTTTATTTCCGGTCTCTCAAGACATTGTAAACTGTAAACCTCTCAAACAATTTCAATCACTTTCCATAAAACAAAGACAGACAGGGCAAGGTATTTTTATACCACTCACCGTTGATGTCTACATTTACAGTCCTTGACACCCCCCAGAGTAAATCACTGCCTTTCTTCAGAGCCAGTTCAAACACCTTTGGGTCATCCGCTCTAAGCTGTTCTATCTTCACTGAGCAGTCTCCATCGGACACTTGGCCATAGAGCAAAGTCCGGCCGAGGAAATCCCTGCTCACTTGGTCTTTGCTCTCGCTGTTGAAAGCAGTGCTCCTGAGAGGGAAAAAAGGCCCACCACCTCTGAACCTGAGCCGCACGTCCACCCTCTCCTTTCGTCCCCTGATGGGGTGAGGGTCTGCAGGTGTGAAGGAGCAAGGAATCACCATGCAGGAGCCAACCACACCCTGTACACGGTCAGGGACTGAGGGCACAGGCGAGACAGCCTGGACCCCCATCCACAAGGCCGCTTCAGTAACACAGAAAAGAAAATAATTTAGAAAGCAGAGAATTACCATTTTACTTTACTATGATTATAAGTTAAAGGAATATAAACATGGGGACACTTAAAAAAAAAAAAAAAACTATGGCCAAGCAGTTGTAAAACAATAATCCCTTTAGGAATGATTACTTTTAAGCAACAGAAATTCCTCACATTGATTAATGATAATGTAATGGTTGTAGTATTGCATTTAATTTCAATTTTTTGGATCTCCAACATAAAATAGTTGTGCAATAGATATATTTAGAAAAAAGGAACAGCGTAATTGTGCCCTTAGCCCTGGTAATAAGTGTCCACTCTGCACATTGTTCAAGAAAGTATATGTGCAAATTACAGTTTTCTAAATAATATGTTGCATTTTGAATTCAATTTTTCTGTACTATGAACTAGAAATCAGAAAAAAATACAACATAATTCACTAAACAATTTCACCTTAGCCACTGAAGACTGCAGAAAATGTCAATGTAAATAAAAATAATAAATTTCACCACTGTTAGAATAATCATGACTGATTTAACCAGCTGCCTTACTGACTATATCAGTTTATCATGCATATTAACTAACAATAAAAATATTTAGAATTTCCACAAAATGAACATCCACTCACTAGATAGTAATAAATGAATTCACTACTCACCCATAAGTTGGAGACACTTAAAAAAGCTTGTGTCTCCATGCATGGCTGCAGCACTTTTCTTCCATCAGACTTGGGAAGGGGATGAAAGGGGCAAAGAAGAGGAAGTTGGCCTGTTTCATTGTGTCACCATTGCCTACCAAGCTACCAATGCAAATGCTATTAATAACTGGTTTGTTTGAAATCTGTCTGAATCTTTCAAAACATGGTTAATATGATTTTCTTTGTCTTGCTAACCAGAAAATAGTTAATTTTAAACTGTACAGCAACTTAGATTTTATTTAAAAAAAAATATATCCTATACAAAAAAAGTGGAAATTATTTGCTTCGGAAAGAAAGACATCAGCAAGACAACACATGACAAGGAGTGAGTCACTCTCATGCTGCTAGCCATTTCCCTAAAGGCTCCAAATGTGCCAAGTTCTTTCCTCTTGTTTTTACATGTCACAATTGTAAATGTGAACATGTTTTATTGGAATTTAATTTAACAAATCAACACAAAGTACTGCAAGAGTGTGAATTTTTTATGCATGGAAATCTAAAAAGTTTGAAGGGCATTTGTATTCAGTCTCCTTTGTGGTGAGCAATATACAGGACCATTCAGGTATTTTTTTTCAACCATTTCTTTTTTTATGTTACTATTTCATGGAGGTCAATTTTGTGGTGTGCATAACAAGAATAGCTGTCTTGCCAACATATTGTGTTTGTTGAGGTAAGGATTTCCATCTGTTTAGCTGGATGGCCATTAGGAGGTTTGCATTTAATTAAACTTTGCTCTGTGGGGAGTTTAAATCTTCCATGCCACACTTTTCAGATTTTTATTTGTAAAAATCTGAAATATCAATAGCAATTTTATATGCTATTGCGTTGGTCTATTACAAAAGTTATGATATAAAGCTTTGTTTTTCATTGTGTGAAAAGGTTCAAGGAATACATATACTTTTGAAAGGCATTGTAATAAACCTCCAATGTTGATGATAAAAGGTTGTAGAAAACTCTCCACAACAACAGGACTATAAAACAATATAAAAATTGATAGTTAAAAGGTTGTAGAAAACTCTCCACAACAACAGGACTATAAAACAATATAAAAAATGATTAATAGTTAAAAGGTTGTAGAAAACTCTCCACAACAGGACTATAAAACAATATAAAAATGATTAATAGTTAACCTGTCTGACAATGAATGTTTTGCCATCTGGCAACATACAGAGATGCAAGTAGGTCACTGCTGAAAGGAAAGCACAGCAGAAAAAGACATTATTATTATTGGAGTATTTTAACAGGAAACCTGTCCTCTAAGACTGTTCAAGAAACATTCTGAATGTTTAGTGTGTCTCATGTTTTGAGGGTGAAAATGAAAGCATTGTTCCACATACTTAAACTAAAAGAAATGGACAAAGTCAGGTGCAAAACCCTGAACATTGAACTTTTGGAGAGTTGCCGCCTTCAACTACTAATTAAGACAAAGGCTAACTGCTGTTGCTGCAACACTCAGCAGAAAAAGGGGAGTGTTGAAGGAGGAGCAACACTCACCTGAGATAATAACAACCGAGGCACCACAGGAAAATCTATTTTTCACTTTATGGTAAGGTTTTAGGAGAATCATTTAAAAGTAAAAGTCTGACTATTTCAGCTTTGTAAGAGAACTTTAATGTGTAAGTTTTAATTTGAATTGAATCTCAACATTTTGGCAGTATTCTCTGAAAACATGACCTCGGCTCAGGAGCTGCTTCGATCTCAGAGGGAACTGTTGCTGAACTGGACTTGCGACCATCCAGCTCCCCTGTTGCGTTGGCTCTATGACGATGAGGTGCTCTCTCCCAGCTCCTACCCATCTTTACTAGAAAAATCACCTTCTGATGCTGTGGCTCAGGCTCTGGAGACAGCATGTGCCTCAGAGGAGAGCAGTCAACGGTTCCTGCAGGTGCTGAGAGAAGTGCAAGATTATTACTGCAAGGATCTGCACATTTGGGTTGATAGACACTGTAGATCTTTTGCAAACAAACAACCACCGTCTGAAGTGGTAGAAGCTGAAGGTGAGGATGGTTTGGAATGCTACTCATAACTGTGTTGTGTTTTCAAACTACATCAATGCAGAGAGTAGAGGTGAATGATGATCGCAAATTGTTGTGCGTAAGGTCATATTTGCGCAGGTAGATTATGCTGTTTACTGGTCAGTGACATCAAAATTGGCAGAACTTTGATGCTCTGCAAAGACTTTGATGACTTTCGCAATCACACAAAGATAACGCATAGGAAACATCACAGTAAACTATACCTCTAACTCTTGTGTTATTAAAGGCACAGGGTTAAACTAATTTAAATCTTTTTTAAATATTTAAATTAAATCTTTAAAAAAGATTTAATTTTTTAAATCTTTTTTAAGATTTAAGATTTAAGATTTCCTGGACTCCTGAACAGGAGTCCAGGAAAGAACTCCTGTTCTTTCCTGGAGTTCTTTCAGTCCATTTGTAAAAATCTGGCTTTGTTTTAACTTGTGGGTAAGTCACTGCTCATTTGTAGGTTCAATCCATTGCTCATCTGAACAACACAGATAATCATTTTATTGCTCCTTACTAACCTACTTCTATATGTGAGCTTTGAGCTCTTGTTGAACTGAATATCCTAGCTTTTTCTGTTATTGTTTCCATACTTAAAAAAAAATCAATTTTACTAATTTTACTTGGTTGTGTCCTCTTGTTTCTTTCTAACCTTAATTTAGCTGTTTGCTATACTGATAATATGACTTGTGCACTTTCGTAATTTGATGATTTTAAATGTGGTATGCTAATAAACTTTGAGGTTGATTCTGTGTGAAACATTTCAACACTGCAGCACTATGTTAACTTTTCATCCAGAGCCAACAGTGACTCACTTCACTTTTTTTGATGTACCAATATTGATGAAATTAATTTGGAACTACAGATATTGTGGATTTTCAGGTGAAGCAAGCAGGGAAATGTGAAACTATTCAGGCCTAAATGTCTACAGTCAACTCATTCTATATGTCATATGTCTAATTACATTGATTCTGTGACAGATAAGCACAAGAAACCACAAGGACCCATTGCTAAACTATTCAAAAGGAAGAACAAAGGATTCTCCATAACACCGGAGGTTGGAGGTATGAATAACATTCTATTTAACAAGAACTAAAGTACTACCAAAATACTTTTTTGGCATGTATGGCAGGGTATGAGAAAATACCAAGACTGTAAAATGAAAAGGTGAATGATTCAATGGACTTGCATTTCAAACAAAAAGCAACACTTCTTTTGACTCCTGCTAGCTAAATATAACATCCACAGTTTTTAGTACTGGAAACATGTATTGTATCTATACATTGCATGTATTACTAAAATAATTTCTTATTTAGGCAAGTAACTATTGTAGTAGATTACATTGAGTCAGCACCATAAAACCTCATAAAATTAGAATAAACTTTGGTCACATTGGCATTTAGCAACAAAGACTACTTGCTCCCTTTGATGTCATTGCTGAATATTGGTGTTAATACTATTATAATTCAGGAATCGTACAACAAAGCAATTAAGCGGTTTTGAAACTTACTTTTTAAACCATTGGTAAGTTGACACCAATGTTGTATTGATACGATAACTATATATATATATATATATATATATATATATATATATATATATATATATATATATATATATATATATATATATATATATATATATATATATCATTTAGGTAAGAAAGATCTAAAACCAACAAGGAGCCAAAGGGTGGCCAACCTCAAAGATAAGTACAAAACAATACAAAAAGATTTTTCATATAAAAAAAAAAAATGCAGAGTTTATCCAGTGCTACATGCACCAGCTTCAGCACAAAACAGCCAGAGTTTTCTGTGCTGGAGGCACATTCAAGAAGACTAACAACCAACAAAAGTGAATTAAAACATCAGTTTGCAAAGATAGTTTGACAAATGCTGTAAATTATGTTGATAAACGATCTCCTTAAACTACAGTTTTCTACAACGTTTTAGAGATTAATTTAGGGCTGATCAGAACTAGTCGCAGAGACTTTTTAGGTGATATATGGACATGGCTTCAAGGTACATCACTGGCTGTGGAAAAATATTTTAAAGATAATTAGCATATTTAAAAGAAGCGTTGGTCTAACATTGAAAATGTAATGATGAAAAACCATAATAAAAAGAAAGATCAGAGAAATGTAATTTATCAACAAAATTTCAGAAAATTAACATATTATGTTCTATTCCAGCTCAAATTTCTATGCACAAAACAACCTTACTGACACGCATGGAGAAGCTGAAATGTTACTCGGAGGGCAGTGGAGAAACTTCAAACTCAACTTTTCACATTGAGATTCGCTACACTGACCTCTTCGTCACAGAGGACAACAACTTCACTGACAGCAGTCAACATGAGTACTTTGACTTAGCAAGCAGACGAGCCCGTATCTATGTCCACCAATCATGCCAGCGCATTAGGCCAAGCCAACTACTGAGTCCTCAAGAGACAACAGGACAGCCACCTAAAAGGGTTAAAGTGAAGGGTATTGCTGGTATTGGAAAGAGTGTAGCGGTCCAGAGGCTCGTCTATGAATGGGCGATCGGAAAGAGCATGTGTGAATTCACCTGCATCTTTGATTTATCTTTCAGAGAGCTCAATCTAATTGAAGTTCCTATTAGTTTGTTGGAGCTACTTGGAGAGAGGTTCCGGCACTTAAAGGATGCTCTTCCTGATCTGTTCGCTGCACCAGGATCTCTGCTCTTCATCCTCGATGGCTTAGATGAGTTTAGATTCTCTTTAGACTGGAAAAGTCGGGATAAAAACATTGGTTTGAAGTCAAAGCTGCCCGTGTCTGAGCTGATAGTTGCTTTGATTAAAGGAAATCTTCTCCCAGAGGCATCCATCATTCTCACAACAAGGCCATCTACAGAAGCTCCAAAGCGTTTCTTTCAGAGATGCTGTGTGGTGCTGGGCTTTGAGGAAAACCAGGTCAAAGAGTATACCACCAAGTTCTACAAGGACAGGAAAGTCGCAGAAAAAGTCTACGATTACATCTCGAACAATGACAGCATTTTTGTGTTGTCCTTTATCCCACTTTATTGTTACATCATCTGTACTGCTATGCTGGAGTTCTTCTTGGGATCTCAGGATGTTGGTGACTTTAAATCTCTGGAGTTAAGCCCGCCCAGAACAGTGAGTGAGGTTTACTTCTGCTATCTGTTAACAACAGTAAAACACCATGGACTGAGGGCAAGTGGAGAAAGATCAACTTCAAGATCGGAAGTTCTCTCCCAAGCAAAGCAACAGCTGACAAACCTGGGAAAACTGGCCTACGAAAATCTCTTGCAGAGGAAGATCATGTTCAGCAGAAAAGACCTGGAGAATTATAGTGTAACACCAGCTAATATCCAAAGCACCTTTCTTTGTCAAATCCTTCATCCTGTTAAAGAAGAGGCAGTAGAGATGTTTTCCTTTATCCACTTGACTGTTCAGGAACATTTGGCAGCTCTCTACTGTGCCCTCAACCTCTTCAGTCAGGAGGATATAACTCAAGCTTTAAACCTCTGGTGCTTTGGGTTACAGCCACCATCTGCCTCTTCTACACTGCTAAAACAAATAGATCTCAACATGGACATGCTGGATAGTCTCCAAATGTTCACAAGATTCTTTATGGGTCTTCTCCGAACGAGGTTAGAAAAACAGCTAGATGGCCTTGTTGACCCGTCCCAGCAGGAGGAGAATGGAATCCCCAATGGTTTGGGTTTATGGTTCCAAGACCAATTTAAACACAGGGAGATGAAAAACGAAACTGCATTGAATCTTTTGCATTGCTTGATGGAGTTTCACACGAACGAGACCACCACCATCGCAGCACCAGAGATTAAGAAGCTTAACTTGTTTAAAATGAAGTTGAATATTGTGGACTGTGCAGCAATGCACTATGTGCTGAAGTTTTCTCCACACACGCTTCAGGAACTCAACCTGGGTTACTCAAACATTGGAAACAGAGGACTCAACCGACTGAGGCCAATCCTCCATCGCTGTGAATCTCTCTAGTGAGTCCTGCAATTTATATTCACATGTCAACATTTGAATAATACAAACTAACTGTGTTAGCTGTCTGATCTGAACTTATCCAGTGATCTCTTTCAAATACATCCTGGCTTGTAACAAGTCTGATCCCCAGCAAATAACAAAAAGCAAGTGCACAGATGTTTTTCTCCTCTGTTTCAGTTTGAGATACAACTGTCTGGATTGGCAAGCAGCGATATTGGAATCTGCAGTTCTGAAATCAAACGAATGCCAAGTCAGGAAACTCTTGTGAGTCTTCTCAGAATCTTAAATGCAACTGAAATAATTAATTTTAAGAAGTTTTGAATTTTCAAATAAACTACGGGACCTTAACTCCTTATTATAAAGCACATTCAGTGCTTTGAAAAATTATTTGCTGATGACAGATCGCTTCCTTTTCTGCTTTTTGCCACACTTATGTGTTTCACATCATCAAATAGATTTTATAATAGAAAAAAAATATTAGCAAAGATGAGTAAACAGAAAATGCAGTTTTCATTCAATGAAGTTGATGAGTTCATTTACGAAGAGAAAAAAAGCTAACCAGCGTAATCCTGCTTGAAAAAGTAATCTTGTAAAAGATTGTTTATCCCTTGGCAGCAACAGCTAACATCAAGTGTTTGAGGTAACTGGCAGGACCCACACTGGAGGATTTTTTAACATGACTGGCTAATTTACGGCCACACAACAGCATCTCAACCAGATTTAGACTCAGACTCTGAACCTTACAGACGTAGTCTCAATAACCCTCATGACTTGAGCTTCAAATCATGAAGTCTTACCCAAATAATGTTGTACATAATTTTCTGGAGGAGAACAGAATTTATAGTTCCATCAATTAAAGCATTTGAAGATCTTAAGTTTCTAAGTTTGATGAAAAGCAAATACTTTTTCACAGCACAGGATGTGTTTTATCTGAAGGGGTTAAGATTATTTCTGTTTCTGCAGCCTTTGAAAAATCTAAGGAAGAAAAAGAAACCTTTACATGTCAGAAATAAGCAAATACAATCTACTAACGTATTTAATACATTTTTGTCAAACCACTCTTATAGTATGTGTGGAAACAACCTGGGTCCAGAAGGGGTTAATGAGCTGTGGACCGCCCTGGAGAACAACACCACTGTTGAAGAGCTCTATCTGGACATCACTGGTATCACAGAGAAAGGGACGGAAAACATTGTTAACTGTCTCAGCAAAAACACTTCCCTTAAGATTCTGACGTAAGACAGACACATTTAACCTGTTTCTATGTGGTGTCCACAACTGCCATCTAGTGGAGGCTGAGTATACAACCACTGTTTTATTCCCTTTTCTTCAGAATTGTTGGAAATGACATTGGAGAGGTGGGCAGAAAAAGGCTCAGAGAACTGCAGAAATTGAGACCAGATTTAAGGATTATTGCAAACTTCGTGGACGACCTGGGGTTGCTCCAGGCCTACCTGGGCTGGGTGGAGGAGATCCGTGCCGACAGGGACCAGATGGACTCGGTGAAGAACGTGGATGCTCTGCAGTCAGTGCTGCGAGGCCTGCAGAACAGTGGAGGGGAAATGGAGAAAGGAGAGAATGCAGATAAAGCTATGGAGCTCCAGATAAAGATTGAGGAGTTGCTAAAATCACATCTGATTGGAGGGAGTTGAACACAACTTTTGTTTCATGTTCTGTTGGAATAATCAAAGACATTTATAACAAACTGACATAATGAGTTCAGTCTGTTAAAACAGGCTTTGAATCTTCTCTGAATTTTATGTGGCATGTGTTATTCTGTTTTTTCAAAAGAAGCTCTAGAAATCACGGGTAAGTTCAGGTGGTTCTGTAAATGCAGATATAATCAAACGTATTTTTCTCTAGAAGGATTTCTACCTTTTTTAGACATTGATCATGAACCACTATTATTGCAGACGTCAAACATAGAAAATTAAAATGTCCTAGTCCATAATTCACTGAAACAGGAAAATTATTGTGTGCTATATTGTGTGCTTTGTGCCTTAATGTTTGGCGCCTGAAAAAGAACTAAAAATAAATAAAGGAATACATGAATTGATATGTAAAATAATAATAAAAAATATTCAAAATGAAACTGAAATACTTTTACTTTAAAAAAAATGATACTATCCTTGGATTCTTAATAATAATAGTATGACAACAGGGGAGAAATGTATTTTCTGAACGACACAATGTGCGATAGCAGTCAAGCTGACGGGTCAGAAATAATCTGTAATAGAATTAGATATTTGTGTTTAAAAGTTTGGTAAAGTTGCAACATACAAGAGATAAAGCCAAAATGTGTTGTGTTTAACAGTACAACAAAAGCATATGAAAAAATCTGGAAATTAATTACTTTATAGCTGTGTCTCTTTTACACCAAAAAGGAGAAACATAAAGATGGATGATTTCAATATTTTGACAAGACTTTAGAATCTTAAGAGTGAATCTGTGTAACAGAAAAAGATAACATTTGTGAAAAATATCAAAACATAAATTATCTATTTGAGCAAATTTATTTTGAATCAGTTCCTTCCATAAAAATTAAGATATTTGAATTGGGCTCACAATGTTTCAAGATCTTAAAAAAGTTTTTATTCATGGTAAAATTAACAGATTACCTGTGGACAATGGTCATTGACTTCTTCTAAAAGTTATAATATATACTTTTAGTTTTGCCAGGTTGTTAAAACATGAAACCAAAAATATAAATACTGATGTAATATCATGGCCACCTGGCAGGTAAAACAACCCCCAAAAAGGTAAAATTACTTTAATTCTAGATTAAACAGATTTTTAAAGCAATTCTTAAGCATTGAAACAATATTCTGAAATTATTTCCTTTGCTTTGGTGTTAGAAATATTTTTAGTATAAGGATCCCTCTGTTTCTTCAACAACGTAAATAGGTAAATGTTAGAAACAGTTAGTATTTTATCTTATGTTTACTGTTTTTGATGTGTGAAGTTGATTTAATCGTGCTGTATATCACCATTGTTCTGTGAGTAAATCAGTCCCTGCATTGCAGCTACAGGAGGAAACAAATATGAGCTGCACTCTGCACTCACACTCTGCACTACTCAGCTCGGAGGTGCAACAAGGCTGTGACTCAAGATAAAACAACAGAAGAAACAGTAACGCTATGTAATTAACTCAAGGTAACCGAATAAGCTATGTAACTAGGGACCGCAATAAGGAAATAAAAAGAGAGGGTACTGCAGAACGTGCTTCAGAACGGTAGGAGATTGTAACTGAAGTACGTCTCTGTCCGTTCTCCTCGCAAGTAAATCTAAAACTCTCTTGTCTTTCTTCTTTTTGCATGATGTTTGAATGTTGTAGGTTGTTTGAACCTGTCAGTAAAATGAACTATATTAGTGTGGTAATATGAACATAAAAATATTTATTTATATTTTCACTTTTTTAGTCTTCATTATGTTGTCTTCACTTGTTAAAAGTGGCATATGTAGCCTCCAAACAGGCAATCAATCAATTTAAAGGACAGGTTGGAAAGAGTAATAGACCGAAAGTGCAATATTGTGAGATGCATGCTTGTAGAAGGACACGCAAGTTTTGACCCAACTTCTGTGAAAGCTGCAGTAGCCAGCCCTCTGTCTGCATTATTGCAACTCTAAAATTATTCTTGTAGTGAAGAAATAAACCAGAATTTTCTGCATCATGTCAATCAGTACTGAGAAAAAGAAGTGTTCTGAAATGGGTGTGAGATTATTTTAGCTGAGATCATTGCCAAAGAAAAGATGTTACTCTCAATAATATTTCTGGCAACATGTTCACACTTTATGGCCAGCTTTTACAGCAAGTCAAAATCTTGTTCCTGTTCGAGCCCGTTTTACAGACTTTATAGCAGATATGGTGGCAAAGTTGGTAACATTGTTGCCTTACAGCAGTGGTTCCCAAACTTTTTCTGCGCCCCGCCAGTGATTTCCAAACATTTTCTGGCCCCCCCCTATGGATTACAAATGGCTGTCTAGTTGAGTCAAACTAGTGTCGAACTGGTGTTAGACATCCAGCCATGAGAGAATGAAACACATTTAAAGCTGGTATGATAACTAATGCTTTAACTAGAGAATGTGTTCACTCTGTTCCCAGCACCAGGAAGAAGAGGAAACTCTGTGATAACTTCCAAAAACTAAAACAAAACCATCTGCTTTTGACCTGATGCCCGGGTTTAATCCTGATGAGAGCTTGATGGTGGTGAAGGAGCTGAGAATGTCAGGCTGCTGTTGGCAGTACACAAATACAGTAAGTTCTCCCTTAGGTGGATCGGAGAAAACACAAGAGCTTCAGGTAAACCTGGAACACAGGAAACAAGGCAACTAGAGACTGGAGATACAAGTTCACTAGAAATCTAGAGCAGACTAGAGCTACCATCATAGGTATAGCTTTTACTTGTATAGCGCTTTATCAACTGCAAAGGACCCAAAGTGCTTCACACTGCAACCCTTTCACACACTTATTCACACACTGACGGTGTCAAGCTACTGGATAGCAGCACACAGACAGGAGCACCGGTGCGACCATGCACTGGTCCTTTGACCACCACTAGCAGGCAAGGTGGGTGAAGTGTCTTTCCCAAGGACACAACAACCAACCAAACTAATAGTCCCTGTGTGGATCAAAAGGTGGCTCCTGCCGTCAAAAAAGAACCCTTCCCTGGTGACTGTGAAGGACAATTCCCACGCAGTTTGTGTTTTAGTGCAAAGCCTCCATAGACTGAAATTAATTATTTATTTCAACCTTGTGTAATGTATGTTTTATTTTAAGATTTGAGTTGTTTGCTCCTTGCTGTGATAATATTGGTTGGATGGATGACATCAGATATCTAAGTAAAGGTGGTGGCGGTAACTGTTTTGGTCATGTTGGTTTTACTTCCTCTTTAAAAGTCAGTGCCTCCGTATACATGAGTTACTTATAGAGAATGACGCCTTCTCTGCAGACCTCATGAACAAGCACAGTAAGTCATTTTGACCTATGTAAGGAATTTTGTTGACTGATTTTGGTTTGCTGTGATGGAAAAAAAAGCACAGTAAGAATAAATAGAACAAGGGAGAAAGTTTGATTCACAGTGGTGTAAAATATGTAACTTTTTAAAAAATTAATCTGTCTTAAATATGCTTCTAAATGAAACATTATTTAAAAAGTTAAGTCCTCATTACATTAACTAATTGTAACAACTGAGTTAAAAATGAAATCTGGTTTTCTTTTCTACTACACTGCCAGGCTTTGTAACCTATCAAATTAAATTGTGGCTGAAATAATTTTGGAAAACTAAACATGTACACTTGTGCTCTGTCTGCACCTCTCTATAACTGAGAGGCTGCTGAATTTATAGTCAGTCACAAACTGCAGCCACTACACAAGTTATTACTGGAGTTATTACTGCGTTAGTAATCTTCTACTCTCCCTTTGCAAGTTGCCCTAGCCCTCCTGGATGCCTCTCCCTAGGCTGTCTCTTGCAGCGCTGTACTGATCACCATCACCAGATTTGTGTGAGATGTTACTTTTCTGCAGTAGATTTTGGACCTTTATTTGTATGCTGAGATTGGAACAAGCCAGAAGCCATACCATTTTTTCGCAGCACTACTTTCTAAGGAGACATTTACATAGCCCTATATGTCTTTGTTGTTCAAAGACTTCCCAGCTGTTCCTATGACAGAGCTGGTCAGAGGTGCCTGCAAGACATTTTAAAAGTCTTTGACATAGTTAGAGCCTCTTTCATGATGGGACTTCTGATCAAGAGCAAAGCTGCTCAGACAAGATGAAACGAGGTGGTGACTAAACTTTATAGCCTTGTTATTTTAATACTTATTGAGGACAACATTTAATTAACTGCAGCTGTAATCTAAACATCCTTAAATGCATCCTCTGTTGAACGCTGATGGTGTAGTAGGCTATACCTGTTTTGTTACATATGACTGCATTGTTTTCTATTTGACTGGACACTTTTTCTATATTCACACGTATAGTTGAATATACACTGTGTAGTTCACCAGTTTCAACAGGGATGAATGAACGAGGCCACTCTCTACCAAGTCTCTGATTATCTTATCCATTAAAATCTAAAGCTGCAGGTCATCCAATTTATAAGTGAGGGACATGGTATTGAGAATAATTTTGGTATTTTGGCCTTGCAAGCATGCTTACTGTGCACTCCTGCTGATTTTTCCAGGACTCAAATCTACTTTGTAGATGCTCAAGATAAAGAATACATCAGTCATATTTTATACTAACCTATTGAAGAAAGTATGCAAAACAAACATGAACACTGTTTTATCTGCGATTTCTAGTCTAGAAAAATGGCTGGACATCTGATTTTTCTTCTCGTTGGCTGTCTCCTCCATGGTGAGTCATAACCAAAATTTGTTTGTGATTAGTATTATTTGATGCTACGAAGGCGTTCAAAAGGACAGACTGTATTTGTGAAGTAAAAAGAACTGCTAAATATTAAGACTTGCTCCACTCTTAATGTGACATCTACAATGTCTAATATAGGTTAAAAAGACAAACTTATTGTTATGGTTTCTCTTATTGTGAGTTCTTTAAAAATGACATTTTCCTCTCTAACCACTATGGTCTCAGTCCATCTCAACCAGATTTCAACCAGATTCATTTTTTATTTGTAAATCCGGCGCGGCTCAGCCCGGCTGTTCTCAGATGAGGGACATGGCATTGACAAGTTGCAGGTTCCAGACTGCACATCATTTGTTTCTGTTGCGCTGTCATTTCTGCATCATTCACTCAGCAAATAAATTAGCTTTTAGTCATGTATATCAGGCATACAACCAATACGGTGCATATATCATCTTGGTTGTAACAGAGGATACACCAGGAACATAGGAAGCTCTGCAAACAAAATTGAGTGGATGGTGATGATCTATTCCTGTGCCACAGTAACATTTTTACATACAAAAATGTAACACAGTGTTGTGTTCCCCTATTGATGCAGTATCATTTGTTAGATGATACTGCATCTAACAAATGGTCAGCAGGTCAGCAGGGCTGTTGCAAGTCATTATGGTTTCCTACACACAAACGCTTTGTGGTGGCGCACAGCTCAGCTGCTATGACCACTGCATGACAGTTAAAATTAATTATAACAATTTTTCACAAGCCTGATTTTTTTCGGTGTCTCCACCCTCCTGCACGCAAAAAGTGATGTGCTAGTCGGTGCATGACATAGGTGTGACTTCCTGTAGGACTGGTGTGGACATGTCCCCTCTAACTCTGGCCTGACATGGTTTCAGGCCAGAGTTGTTTCAGACTACCAATATTTCTTACATCTTTTTTCCCTTATGTGCCTGCATCTATTTGCGGACAGTAACTCGATAGCGGCCTAGCACTGTGTTCAAAGCATTAACGGCTAGCGGACGACTACTATTTAAAATTTCTTTGCAAAATGTCTACTCAGTGATCTAATGGATTGGACGTCACGTGACTTACTGTGCGCAACAGTGCGCCACAAGCGCTATTGCTTTGTATTGAGTCAGGAATATCGGTAGTCGGGGAAATGACACAATCAGGCAAAGAATCTGTCAAAGGGACGCAATGTCTTGCTATTGTTTGAAAATGCTATGACAGCAAGAAAACAAGGTCCAAGGGAATCACATTTCACAGATCAGTAAGACGATATATGGCCACGTTCTTTGAAAAAATTAAAGTCGGGAGTAGGTCAGCTGTAGCTTAACTTTGGAAACCTTAACATGTCCTGGTGCTGTTAAGGTTTGGAGTGTTTCTGTTCATTTAGCACAAAAATCTACTTTGTGACAGATTTTCAGTGGAGCAGGTGTTTAAGTTAGCTAATCAGCCACTGCAAGTATTCATCCGATTACTTCTTAATGATCGCAAAATAAACATCAAGCCTGAAAATAAAATAATTAAAAAAAAAAACATAAAACTGTAACGGACTGAATCTTCTGCTTTTGTGTAGGATTTTTTTTGTTTTGTTTTTTTGTATTTCTTTATGATTCAGGAAAGACTAATAGAGGAAAGACTAATAGTTTTCTCATTTTTTTTTCTTTTTCAGGTATCAAGTGCAACAAGTTTGAGATTTATTTGCCACATTATGTACAAGTTTTGAAAGGATCCTGCATGACTATTCCCTGCTCTTTTGACATCCAAAATGAATTTGAGGGCCTTTTGATTAGCACATGTAAAGCAAAGTGGGTCATTTACGGACAAGAAACACAACTAGTAAACCATACAACAGAAAACCTACCAAAGAAAGACTGTACTACCACCCTCAACAATATGCAGCCTGATCATAGCAAAACCTATTACTTCAGACTGGAATGTCCCAGTCGGCTCATTTGGACCTATTCAAATGATTCTGTGAAAATTAATGTCACAGGTATGTTTTGAAATGCAAAGATCTTATGGATCAAATATGTTTGGTAAACCCATATTGTTGTCTAAATAATGAGGTATTAAATGTCATGCTCAACCACTAAACCAAAGCACTCAACCTTCCTCCCAGATAATCCTCCCTCACCAACTCTGACTCCGTCCACTCTGGAGGTGAAAGAGGGAGCCTCTGTGAGTCTGACATGTTCTGCTCCAGTTCCTTGCCCGTCTCATCCTCCAGCTTTGACATGGTCTCCCAAACTGGGGGAGAGTCAGGTGAAACTGCAAGGGAATCAGGACAAAACTCAGTTTCAGACCTCCATTTTAACCTTCGTTGCCTCACATAGCCATGATGGTAAGAAAATCTCCTGCACAGCTGTCTACAATAAACAAGATGGAAGCCCCAGTGTATCTGTTACCGCAGATTTAACAGCAAGGATTTTGGGTAAGTTAATTTCCTTTCCCACATTTTAACATTTTACATACTGTTGAGGACAAAAATATTTGCCCACTGAATTTACATCTTTATCTTTTATTGAAATCATTACTGATTTTATTAAAATCATTAATGTACTTAACAGCAGTTAAACATTGAAAGAAAAAAAAAAACACATTCGTAGAAGGGCTATTAATTTTGGACCCAACAAGTTATCCAATTATCTCATAGACACACACACAAAAAAAACAAAAAACAAAAAAAACAATACAAACTGAGAAGAAACTTTAGCAGCTGGAGATAATTTACATGTGCACAGCAGAAACACAAATGATTAAACAGAATAAGAGTAGAAGTGTGCCATATAAAGTCATATCTACACAAATGATGTAGTCCATGTCTTGAAACTAATAACATCAGTATTACTAAACTTATGTCATGTTTTACACTTTAGTTACATCACTGATTTTTTTACCTTCACTAAAACGCTTTACAATTTTAACTCAAACCACCTTTGAAAATAGCCTAATGTAGGTGCTAATGTGAGCTATTTTGAAATATATTGCTACTGTTCAAGCAAGCTACTCAAGCATGAGAGCAAAGCTTTCTCTACTGGTGACTTCAGTCTCTGAAAACATATCAAGAATGTCAAAACACAATTGTATTCTTGGATATTTATATAGATTATAGCTTTTTGTACCATTTCACACCAGCTACAACTGAAACAAGTGCTGGGCATCAGCACTGGAATTGTTTTTTTGTTTTTGTTTGTGTGTGTGTGTGGGTGTGTGTGTGTGCGTGTGTGTGTGTTTAAATAAAACATCAAATAAAATGACAAAGTTTAGTCCATGCAAGATGATGCTGATGATGTCACTGGTTCAGAGGTCAAAACAAGCATTTCTACAGTAATAGACCAAATCTGCCATACCTCTATGTTGGTGGCTCTTGAAGCATTTACTCAAGACACTCTCAGCACTTTGTGAAACTACCATAACCCATAAAGAAAGACGTTGTTTCACATTCTCCTCAAGGTTTCAGTCATCCTGTCATCTGTGCACATTTTTCTATCACATTTATGTGTCCAGTTTGAGTTTTTTTAAGAGCTGTAAGACTGTTTTTTTATATATATATATTATGGTGTGTTTGATTAATTTAACATGAGTTTCACCTTTCAAATTAAATTAATAAAATAAAAGATTTTTTTAATGGTACTATAATTTATTGAGAGCCCCGGTATTAATCAAATATTCTGTGTGATTATTTTCACACTTTTTTTTTCATCCTATTACCCTTTGTACAGGAGTTTTGCTGTTTTTATTTACCTTATTTTCAAGTTAGCTTTGTCTCCTGGTTTACAGTTCCTCCAGTGATCCTGGACTCATCTATTTGCACCAGAACTGCAAATCAAGTCAGATGTTCCTGTGAAACTGTTGGAAGCAGTCTCATGTTACAGTGGGTTGTGGATGGACAGCAGGTTATCCAATCTAACAAGATTTCTATCTCCACTGACACTCTGAATAGTACACATCTGAAGAGTGTCATCACTGTCAATGGAGCACAGGACAGAAATCTGTCATCGTTGCTCTGCTTTAGCTTCAACTCTGTGGGATCAGCCAGGAAACAGTTTTGTGCTGACTGCTGCACAATTGAAAACATAGCAGGTAATCACAGCGTGTCTATGATGTCTGTACAGTGTGTTTGTTAAAATAAATGCAGGTATAGAGTACCTCTGAGTATTTACCTAACAGTTTTTTGCAACACAACCGTGAGAAAAGGTTCTAATTTTCAAATTAAATGTGATAAAAGATATAATTTATTCAGCATCAATTTACTGAATTTGAAGACTGCTGGAAGATTTAAATTGTAATACTGGATATGCTCAATGAAACTAAACTTAGCCCCATATTTAAAATTAGTATCAGGCAGCTGGTGTATAATCTCATGATATGATTTACTTTTACAGCTTATAACCAACATTGCTTCTGTCTATATGTATCCATGATCTTTAGTGTAAGAACTAGCCTTGATAAACATTTTTTCAGTGTTTTGCAATTTCATCATTCCCTATTACTTCTATGACAAAGGTGTGAAAATATATTTCTCTGTATAAAGTGTATTTAATAAGCTCTGTCAGAGTTATATCTTGATCTTTATTTTTCAAATTTGCATTTCAGATAAAAAGCTGATGTTTGTGTTCATTGCTACTACTGTCGTCTTACTAACTCTAGTCTGTGTCTTGCTGTTTGTTATCCGGTAAGTGAGCAGTTCATAGGAAGCCTGTTCAGTTTCCCCTTTGTGTTTTACATCTTTTTTATGATTATATATAGGTGTGCAGCAAAACACTAAAATTGACAACATTTTTCAATGTCTCATTCCAGGTATCTGAAGATTCAGCAAAACAATCTAAAGGAGAGTGTTGCAAAGGACAAGAAAAAGGTATATTTGCAAATTATCATGCTTTTTTGTAAAATTTGTAGTTTTTTAAATAATTTGTTTTGTTCATATTTCTTCTTTAACTTTAGATACCACACACTGAAGATCCCATTTATGTCAACACAAGGAAGCTGAGACAGGAAAAATGAGATAGATGATAATAACCTGCTTTTTAATTGCTGTGGAAAAAAATTCAGCTCTGATGTTTTCCTGCCTTTAATCAAACAAAGTCAAAATTAGGAAAAGCACTTCTAAACACACCCACATAACAACAACAACTTAAAAGTTTGTAATAGGACGAGTTTTTAAAATGATTTCTTTGACTTTAGCGCTGTCTGTTGTAATTGTAGTATTAACTGGTCATATCTAAAGATGTTCAAGATGCTGCATGCTATTTTAAGTATTTTTTATTTTATTTTACTGGGTTTGCTTTTATTGGCTGCGACAAAATATGCTATACTGTAAATGAATTTATACTTATAGAAATTTGATCATCAAATAGCTGCCTCATGATTTAAATTATTTTGCCATATATTATAAAGACTTTTTTTTAATCCTCTCTACAATTTTGTTATATTTGTAACCCACGGCTTTTTAAGGTACACAGCTCAAAGTAAATAACATTGCATTACTGTTTTACATATCTGATATGTGTAATGGACTTCCAAACTAAAACAGTTTGTTAAAAGGGGACTATTATGCGTTTTCTAGGCACATTAGTCCAACAGTCAAGTAACTGTTACTTTCAGATGTAAAAATGCTGCAAATATATATAAAATACAACTTAAAATAAATTTGACTTTGCAATCTGATGCCTTGAATTTGGGCTCTGTCTCTTTAAGAAGCTTCTACTCTTTTCACCACTACATCTTCAGCACATCATCACTACGACGCTACTCCGTTGTGGCATTTACAACCTTTCTTAGGAGCTTTGCACTGAGAAGTAGTTCAGTGATGTGTTGCTCGACACCTCCTGCTCAATACAGATTGGAGCCAAATGAAGCGGTAGCATCGTTATGCAGTGTTTGGATCGCTGCGTCAACACACCAAAAATTATGTGACCACTCCTAAAAGAGGCCTCGATTTTTTCCGGTGTCTCGGACTGCTTGTGACAAGCAGCTCGTCATATGCTGATTTGCAGGAATCCTGAATGGGCGGGTCTTGTAGTCTCATTTTAGCCTTTAAAATGAAACTGAATTTACTCCCAAACTGTGAATTTTTGGAAAGACGGACATGTATTTGCATAAGTTAGAAATTGCGAGATATAGTTAGAGTCTGAACTTTAGTTGTGTGTATGGATTTGAGTCCGTGAGAAACTGACTTTAGACACTTTAGACAGTTAGGTTGAGTGGTTGTGTGTGATTTTGAGTGCATTAAAAAACTTTTGTGAGAGTTTGAGTTTCATCTGTGCCCTGCCAGCAGGTCTTCTCTAAAGCTGGAGGGTTAGTGAGCCAGAAGAGGAGCAGATAATGAAAACAAAACAGTGGAAATGATGGTTTTCTTGAATAAAAAATCTTTGAATGTTACTCAAAGTCTCTTCTTATATGTATCACTATAATGACGTTATCACAAAAAGATATAAGTTCTCAGATAGTAATAAAATGAAAATGATAATTCATAGAATAATAATTATTTACAGTCCAAAAGGATAAGGTGTCACTATTGTTAAAAAAAGGCCATGCTTATTGTAACATCCTCATTCCAACTTTATATAAACTATTAAAACACAGGTTGCTTTAGAGAACATGAGCTTTAATGAAAATAGTATGCATGAAACATATTTGAAAGAAGTTATCAATTTTATTCACATCAACTGCAATGCAATAGAACAACCACTAGATGTCACTATTTCAGAATGTATAGAGCGTGACTGAGTGAATGACTGAATGAAGTGTGAAGTTCTTTGGAGTCCTCTGGACTTCAAGTACAAGCCATTTACCATTTAATAGCCGCCATCTCTGTAAACAATTTGTTTATCATCAGACACCTTCAAAGACACATAGATTACCACTTACCCTCCAGTCGTAGCTGAATCCTGATCCTGAAAAGTGAACTCCCTTCCACACTCATGTTTGTATGTTTCATTGTTTTGACATCTGTGAGTAAACCTTAAAACCTGTATTGTCTTCTTTATAGTATTCGTCATTTTAAATAAATGGACAATAAATTGTTAAAGAATATGTTAATTTTGCAAAATCACAAATTCATTACAGGGCATGAGAATAGATGAATGATTTGAGGGTTTTAAATTATTATAACTACTCAATGTTTACAATGATGGCTTGTAAAACAAATCTTATGAATATTTTATACTTTTTGTTGATCAGGGTTAAAATCTGCTCTTGATATTTAACACAGCATACAATGAAAAGCTTTTTTATTTAATCTTTATTCTAGGTGCTATGCCACAATTGTAAATATGGAGAAATGCTAAATAGATGAGGAAGTCCGGTCTAAATTTCATTTTCACTCGGTCAACTATTTACTTGCTGTCAGTTTGTCTTTCTTACTTTCTGCTGATGTCTTGTTCCTGTTTCATGAAAAATACAACTGAATGTAGTTCAAAAGTTCTTCCTGTTGCAGCAGTGTTGCAACCTGTCCAACTGCATCAGGACAACCGTCTAAAATCTGTGTAAAAAGCACTACTGCAGATGGAACTAGATTCTGTCTGAAAACATCTGAACACAAGATTAAGATATTCTAATGCTAAAAACTTAAGAATCCCCCCATTCAGGCTGGGAATTATGGGGAGACTTGAAGTTTGCTAATGTCAGGTTCCTGGTGTATTGGTGTTTTCCTGCTGAAGTTATTTCATCTGATTTTGGGGTCTTTATGGAGCAGTTGACCTGACTTTGCTTGATAGTCAATCTTTCTGGTTGAATAACCCTGAATTTGAGCTCCTTGAGTATCTTTTTGAGGAAGTTTCTTCTGACTTGCCTAGGTTTGTTTTACTCCCTGTGCTATCTTCACTTTTCAAGCAGAAATCACTGCTGAGTTTCATCACCAAACTCTGGATCTGTCCACCAGAAACCAGTCAGTGATCTTCTGATGTTTGCTGCTCCACCATCTACAGCTGCCATCTGCCTGTCCCTTCTCCAACATCCTCTGTTCATTACTATCTCCATCTCACAATCAGTTTCTCAACTGCAAAGACCGTCCTGAGGTACAAGTCCTTGGAAAACTCCATCACCCACTACACCATTGCCTGAATAACATCCCATCCTCAATGCCAGCCTCCAATCCTAATGTAACCTCATTCTCCTTAATTATTTTCTCATTGACTTGCTGTTCTAATCACGCCTGTCCTCCCAGACATTACTGTTATCAGGACCTGTAATCTTCTCTTTTGTGCACAACCTCCGTTTTTATTCATCTAGTATGTAATTCTCCATGCGGTCAGGAAACTACCCAGAAAAAAGAAAACTGAATTTTCATTTCGGAACACAACAATAGTGTATGTGACAACAACCCCTACGAATCCCAAACTGGGGCTCAACATATTTATCAGAACAGTTTTTAAATTGTGAAATAAAGGAATTGTAAATATATAATTCTTAACTTTATCAACAGTGTGTCCTTGAGGATTCGGTCACATGCCTTTTATTTTTTTTTTCTACTGGGACTTTTTTTTTTTTTACTAAATTCAAGAAGCCTCATGCATGCCATTCCTAAGGTCATATTTCATTTTGCATCTGTCAGCTTTTTGGTTAGTTTCTCCTTTCTCAGTTTTTAGTTCCACATTCTGTCTGCACTACTGTAGATGTGAGCCATAAAATTTTAAACAACCATAATATGGCTTCTGTGACTCACTGATTTATGAAACATCACAGAAATAACTACTGAGGAAAAAAAGGTGTGGATGTCTTTGACAAAAGGTGAGATAATTTCCTTTCTAAATTTTCAAACTTGTCAGTCCACTGATTTTCTCTTAAATGTAAACTTTATACATTAAGATAATACAGATAAATACATTTAATGTTTGTAGATTTGCTTCAAAGGCATTAGTTGCAAAGTTCCTGTTTGAATGTCCTGTTTGAACTCTATCTCTTTTTTAACTTGTTTCATTTTGCATTTCAATATTATGCAATCAGCAAAGGATCACTGGAATTTGTTGTTCCTTTTACAATCACTTAAATGCTATGTGAAACAATGTTTTAATCTATTTATGAATTGTTATTTCATCACAAAACTCAATAGCATAGCAGATTATATTGTCAGAATACAGATGGAACATTTTGAGTCATTTTACTTATTATTCATGCAAGTAATTTAATACTAAATATATTAAAATTATCGATTTTATATTATTTAACATTTAAAGCATTTTTATAAAGCAATCACAGTAACTGTTTTACATGTGATCCGTAGGCTCTAAACTTTCATTATTCAAAGATGGTTGGACTTGTGATTTTTCTTCTCCTCATTGGCTCGTCACTGCATGGTGAGTTTATAAATGACAAAATGTAGATTTCCATAAAAAACAGTTATACTGTATCAAATCCTATACATGATGGGCCAGACTTTAGGAAGGGCTTACAGGGGCAGCCACCCAGGGCCCCAATATTTTTTATATTTTCTTTGGGGACTTAGGGGGGGTTATAAACTTTTACTTCCTGAATTATTTTGTAATGAATGTTTTACAGACATAATACTTTATATAAAAGTCATAGGTAAGAGTCATGTGTTTTGTGATACTATTTTGGGATTTACATGATAGTACTCAAGTATTTGAAAATTATTAATTTATAGTATTTTGGGGGAAATACATGGAGCTACGGGCTGATTGTAGGTATTAAACCTGCCATTATCAATGAACTGAGTTTTAATTCTCAGTTGGTTCTCAATTATGTGTGGTTTTACCTATAATGAACTATAATTTGAATTAGTAAAATACTTTTTCTTTTGTGGAGAGGGCACCAAAACAATTTTCAGCTCAGGGACCCACATCCTTTATATCCAGCCCTGTATACGTGGTTGGAATTAAAGCATTGTAAATTTCAATATTTGCATTATAGAAGATATTGACCAATGGTATTGGTCAGAGCATCAGCGGATTTGTTAATTGCTCAGCTGACAGTGTTTTATATGACAGACCTATGTAGCTACCTGCATCTAATGCAGGTAACTGGGATCAGATCACTCAATATTGATTTTAACTCCATGTATTGTAACTGGGATGGATGTATAGATGGTTGGTTTATTCTGTGCTTCAATTAATATTGGTACAGAATGACACATGCTCGGCAACAGGAACGCAAGAATAGTTAAGTTAATGTCTAGTTATTAGTTTCTCATTTGTGGGTGAAATTAGTGATTTTATTAGTACATGTTTTTGACACATATTGATATTTGCTAGTGACTAAACTGCATATTAATGTTGCTTTGTGTAGGGTATTTTCCAAATATATATGGCATCAAAGCTTTAATTCTTTACTTTAAAATATTAAACCTAACATGCAATACAATGGTCCTTTTCTTCTTTAAATGATATATGTCGTTTTTCAGGTGTCCTGTGCAGTACGTTTCAGGTGTCCTTGGTGCAAACTGTACAGGTTTTGAGAGGATCGTGTGTGACTGTCCCCTGCTCCTTTGACATACCGAGCAAATATGAAGGCAACCTAAATGAACAATGTGAAGCAAAATGGGTTGACAAGGATAAAAGGAATCCACAATTGACAGATACAAATGCAGTGACAGGAGACCTAACAAAGAAAAACTGTACCACCACTTTTAGCAACATGCAACCTGATCATAGTAATACTTACTACTTCAGACTGGATTGCAGCAGTTCTCTAAGAGAAACATTTACCACGGCTGCTGTGACTCTCACAGTCACAGGTATGTGTTATTGTTGATATGGCTAGCTAGAAGAACATTTATGTATGCAGGGGATGTTTTTTAATTTATTGCATGTTTTCAATAATGCAATTCGATAAATTATACTATTGAACCTTCTTCTCAGATGATCTTCCGTCACCAACTCTGACTCCATCCACACTGGAGGTGAATGATGGAGACTCGATGAATCTGACCTGCTCTGCTCCGGTTCCCTGTCCGTCTCATCCTCCAAATTTGACATGGACCCCCACACTGGGTTACAGTCAGGAGACACTGCAAGAAAACCAGGACAAAACGCTTGTTAAGACCTCTGTCCTGAACTTCAATGCTTCCTACCTCCATGATGGAGAGAACATTTCCTGCACATCTGTGTACAAGAAACAAGATGGAAGCGCTGATGCCTCATTTTCCACAAGAGCAAATATTTTGTGTAAGATAATTCTTCTGTTTCTAAAATGTCAGAATTATGGATTGATTAAAATTGTGGCCTTCTTATATTTTTGGTAGAAAACATGTTAAAATATGATCAATTCCTTAATAGGGCTGAAACGATTTCTCCAAGACTCATATCTGTGGCAAGATTATCAAGAACTTACTTCATCCTTTCATATTCTTGTAAAATTATATTAAAAGCTGAAATCATGAAAAATGTCATCATTTTAGAAGATCCTCAAAAATATAAATATTTCACTACTTTTCCAGAATCTCTTTTGTTCTTCAGGCAGAAGCTGTGGCCAGT
>NW_006799998.1:879492-885336 GCF_000485575.1 Poecilia formosa
GACCCAAGACTAACAGATACAAACCCAGTGACAGGAAACTTAACAGAGAAAAACTGCACCACCACCTTCAGCAACATGCAGAGTCGCCATACCAACACCTATAACCTTAGGCTGGATTGTAATGGTCTCAAATACACTTTTACAACAGCAAGTGTAAAATTTGAAGTCAGAGGTAGGTTTAAATGCTTTTTTATCAACAATAATTGTATTAACTAACTATGTTTATCTTGCTTTATTTCTATCTTTTGTTTTTATTATAATTTTCATTCTATATTCTGCAATTTAAAATAACCAAGGAACTCAGATTTGTACTCACTGAATGATGTCATTGACTCTTCCTCCCAGATGATCTTCCTCCACCAACTCTGACTCCTTCCACATTGGAGGTGAATGATGGAGACTCAGTGAGTCTGACCTGTTCTGCTCCGGTTCCCTGTCTGTCTCGTCCTCCAAATCTGACATGGACCCCCACACTGGGGCAGAGTGAGGAGACACTCCAGGAGAATCAGGACAAAACTCTGGTCAAGGTCTCTGTTCTGAACTTTAATGCTTCTTACCTTCATGATGGAGAGAAAATCCACTGCAACGCTGTCTACAAGAAACAAGATGGAAACTCTGATGCAACTTTGACCTCAACAACAACAACTATTTCGTGTAAGTTTGTAGTTTCTTTTAAGATGCTAAAATAATAACCATAGTCTAATCATGTTCTAATTATAGTGAATTAGCATTGTGAAAATTTACCTGCAATAACTTGTCCTCTCATGTGAACAGCTTTGTAGAAGGTGACTGAAGCAAGCTGGTAACCTCTCCTAAAACAACAACTTTCTGAGTCTTTGTGGTATTAAAGACATTAATTCATTTTATAGTGTAATGCAAATAAATTTGCTTATAATATAAATTGAGAAAATAATTACAGGAATTGATAACTGACAGGTGCATTAATAACATGAACTTGTGTTCAAATACCAGATCAAACAAGAAGTCTAAAACCAGCATTTCAACTTACTTTACAAGAAATGTTACAAATTCAGTGCAAAAAGCACTGAAAGGATTACTTTTTAAAAATATAATCTAATAAATACTATTGCTAGTCCTACAGCTAATAACCACATATTACATTGTTTTTGTTAAATTGCAATAATAATAGGCTGACAAAAACCAGCTGATAGGTACTTTTTCTCGAACCTATATAAAAAGACCACAGACAACGTATATGAATTTTATAGACAAAGCTTTTGCAAAAGGAGAACTCTCCATCAACAACCTCATCAGCCGTTCACAGAGAATTCTGATCTGCTTCCGCGTGAGCCCCTGTTTTATTGTCAAGCAGAACAGCCAAAAAGGGGCAGTCAGGAAGAACAACAAAGGTCGTAAAACTTCTAACCTAAACAAACCAGCCAGGTGTGATATCTGATCTACGGTCTGAGCCCAGTTCAGCTCTAGGTCAAACTAACACAAGAAGAATTTAAGGTCTGGGAAACACAGAGTTAACTGTCTCACATGAAGATAAACAGACAGTTGTAACCTCCAGGTCAGTTTATACACACATAAGGAAGAGAACACTTTAAACTAAAAATCACAATAATACTGATTAACATTAGACTGAATATGAACTAAAGTAATAACAAAATGATAATACCAAAAAATATCTAACACCAGCAAAAACCCAATTTATTATCCCACTACTTTTTCCTGAACCTCTTTTGTCCTTCAGGCAGAAGCTGTGGCCAGTTTGAAATCTCTCTACCACAGACTGTACAAGTCCTGAGAGGATCCTGTGTCACCGTCCCCTGCTCCTTTGACCTAAAGAGAAAATATGAACAATATTTAAATGGAGGATGCAGAGCTCTGTGGGTTTACACAAACAGCAGGGACCCAAGACTAACAGATACAAACCCAGTGACAGGAAACTTAACAGAGAAAAACTGCACCACCACCTTCAGCAACATGCAGAGTCGCCATGCCAACACCTATAACCTTAGGCTGGATTGTAATGGTCTCAAATACACTTTTAAAACAGCAAGTGTAACAATTGAAGTCAGAGGTAGGTTTCCTTAAACTTCATTAACATTAACATTTGTTATGTTTGACGAGTTTCTCATTTTACTTACTGGGTGATGTCATTGTTGCCTTTCTCACAGATAATTTCCCCCCACCAACTCTGACTCCATCCACATTGTTGGTGAAGAACGGAGACTCCGTGAGTCTGACCTGCTCTGCTTTGGTTCCCTGTCTGTCTCATCCTCCAAATCTGACCTGGACCCCCACATTACATAACAGTCAGGTGACACTGTTGAAGAATCGGGGGAAAACTCCCATGAGGATATCGGTTCTGAACTTCACTGCTTCTCGTCAGAATCATGGACAAATCTCCTGCTCTGCTGCCTACCAGAAACAAGATGAAAGCCGTGCTGTAACCTTTTCCACAAGAGCAAATATACAATGTGAGTTATATTATATAACAGTTTGTGAAACGACTGCTAATCAAGTTTGGAGGAAGGCAAAAATCAACACTTCTTGTTTCTAATTATTTGACTTTCTTTTTCTAAACGGTTTTGTTCTTCAGGCCCTGAATGTGACAAGTTTGAGATCTCTCTGCCGCAGACTGTACAAGCTATGAATGGGTCCTGTGTCACTATTCCATGCTCCTTTGAGATGCAAAGAGAACATGAAAAAAACTTGCACGGGGAATGCAGAGCTCTGTGGCTTTACACAGATAGCAGGGACCCAAGACTAACAGATACAAACCCAGTTACAGGAAACTTAACAGAGAAAAACTGCACCACCACCTTCTATAATGTCCAGCCTAATCATTCCAACGTATATTACTTTAGACTGGATTGCAAAACTACAAAATACACATTTAAAGAAGCAAGTGTAAAAATTGATGTCAAAGGTAGGTTTCTAACTTTGAGTTATTGTATTTATTAATCTATGTTTGCATTTTTGCCTACTAAATGATACAATGAAACCTTCCTCCAAGAACATTTTCCCCCACCAACTCTGACTGTCTCCATACTGGAGGGGAAGGAGGGAGACTGGGTGAATTTGACGTGCTCTGCTCCATCTCCATGCCTGACTCATCCCCCAACTCTGACATGGACCCCCAAAATGGGGGATGTTATGGAGACAATGCAGATGAGCCCAAATAAATCTACAGCTAAGACCTCTGTCCTGAGTTTCATTGCTACCAATCTCCATCACAGACAGAACATCTCCTGTACTGCTACTTACAAGATGGGGAATGGAAACCCTGACTCATCACTTACTACAAGTTTGAAAACAGATATTTTGTGTAAGTTAGTTTCTTTGTTCAAATTTTAAATGCTATAACTACATTTTGGTTCAGTTAACTTTAAACTTCATCCCAGAGAAAGCAAACTAGTGGAAACTGCCGTAAATCTGACAAGAGACAAAGCAAGGAAGAAAGTGGCTTAGAAAACGGCGTGAGAAAAAAAAGAGCTATGGAGAGATGGGAATGTGTCCGGTAAAAATGAAAGCCAAATTTCTACATGCAAGTCATTTAAATCTCATGTTAGGCACATTTTTAGGATTTCCGTTTTCACCTCCTATACACGTAGTGCCAAGATTACCTACTTCCTGCTGGAGTGATGCTGAAAAAACAGGCCATGCATTTTCTTACTTCAAACATGCTTTAACTGATTTTGAAAAACCCTATCTACTATATTTCCAATTAACAATTTGCTCTACACTTTAACAGTTCGTCCAAGGATCCTGCCCTCTTCTAGTTGCATCAAAACAACAAGTCAAATCAACTGTTCATGTGAAATTGTGGGAAACCCTCCGATCTTGCAGTGGTTTTTCAATGAGCAACCTGTCAACCAATCTGGGAAGGTTTACGCTATCAGTGACTCTCTAAATGACACGTATCTGAGGAGCATCATCATCGTGAATCAGCTGCAGGAGAGCAACTTGTCGTCATTGCTCTGCTTCAGCTTCAATTCATTGGGATCAGACAGTAAACAGCTTTTTATCAACTCACCTCAGATTTCAGCAGAAAATCAAGGTTTGTTCATCTTCAAATAAGCTTTTTAATTTCAATAGGCTTTTGTATCCTTGTAAAAGAAAGCTAAATAAATAATTAAATAACCAGTCCTTACATGATAACAAATTGTTAGCTCTCCCGGCTAGCAGCCTCGCTTCTGTACAAAGGTCCGCCATATTTTTGTGGAACCACAGTGACACCCAGTGGTCACAACATGATACAGAGAGTAATTCATGGCCCATACAAGTTTTTTCTCATAAGATTTTTCTAAAGACTCAACGAAGTTATACCATGATTCATCACAAATGATTTAAATGTGTTCATTCACTTTGGGAACTGCTGATTTGTGTCCATCACATTCTCTCTCTCTCTCTCTCTCTCTCTCTCTCTCTCTATATATATATATATATATATATATTATTAGCTTTTATGAGTTTAAGTTAATTGGAAAACATGAGATTCATCACAAATGTGTTCACTATTTATTTAGACATATTAATTCATTTTGGAAACCTTTTTTTGCTCTACTTCATTACAGTCCCTCCAAGGATCCTGCCCTCTTCTGGTTGCATCAAAACAACAAGTCAAATCAACTGTTCCTGTGAAATTGTAGGAAACCCTCCAATGTTGCAGTGGGTTTTCAACGGGCAAATTGTCAACCAATCTGGGAAGGTTTTTGTCATCACTGACTCTTTGAATGGCACATATCTGAGGAGCACCATCAGTGTGAATCAACCACAGGAGAGAAACTTGTCCTCCTTATTCTGCTTCAGCTTCAATTCTTTGGGATCAGACAGTAAACAACTTTTTATCAACTCGCCTCAGATTATAGCAGAAAATCGAGGTTGGTCTCCATTTCTGTAATGAATGTTGTTTATCATTGACAAATCAAAAATATGACAATTGATTTTAATGGCAAAAAGGCATTTCAAAAATGAAATATGGTGGATTACTGGACATGGTAGTTTGTTTAAAACCACTACATTTTCAGAGTCGGCATGAAAACAGTAAAGCATGTCACACAATAACTATGTAAGTCTCCAGAATGAAGGGCTACGTTTTAGACATGGAAGATAACTTCATTTTCCTAATTAGCTTTCTATTAATTACAGCAAATCTTGCTACATGAAAAAGACATCATGTGATTCTATTTACAGATTTGTGCGATCTGTGATTTTTACATCCACCTTTTGTGCATTTTGACCTAAATTGATACTTTACATATTTCTGTTATTCTAATATTATTAGAATAACTTATTAACTTTTTCTAGACATAAAATATTCCTTTATAAATTTGTCAAAGTAATACATGAAAATATATATTTTATACCCAGCAAATGATTTTCAATGGACAGCTGCATTTTTAATTAGCAAACTATGGAGAAAAATAAATAAGAGCAATGATCAAACGTTTATTGATTATTTAGTTTATCGAATCAAATGAAAACTCTGATGCACAGTTTCAAATATTCAAGTATCACTTTTGTTCCAGTGACTCTTTAAAAGAAAGTGATTCCTAATTTATTTTGAGAGCTGATTTAAACATGTCTCCATTCATTTTAACCATATTTCCTATATTTTTAGGTGACAATTTGATCCTCTTTTTTTTTACAGTTCCTCCAAGGATCCTGCCCTCTTCTAGCTGCATCAAAACAACAAGTCAAATCAACTGTTCCTGTGAAATTGTGGGAAACCCTCCTATCTTGCAGTGGCTTTTCAATGGGCAACCAGTCAGCCAATCCAAGGTTTTTGCCATCTCTGACTCTTTGAATGGCACATATCTGAGGAGCACCATTGCTGTGAATCAGCTGCAGGAGAAAAATTTGTCCTCATTG
>NW_006799998.1:886264-891464 GCF_000485575.1 Poecilia formosa
GTAAATACAAACTCTGAATACTTGTCCTTAAAAAATATTTTTGTTTTCTTCAGCTGAATTAATACCATCTAGTGACACCTCATCAGTACGGCTTAATGATCCTGTGGCAGAAGTTGATTTGAAATAGTCTGAAGATTAGAAAAAAGTTTTATGAAAATAATTAATGGATCTCTTTTATGCTCTCTGTTGATCTCGAATCACTTAATGCTAATCCCAGAAGCACAGTTTTAGGCCACAAGAGGCCCTCGGTCAATCAAAAATGTTTTAGAATCAATGATCACTTTTTAAAATCTCTGGAAATATCCCTTTGTGAGTGATTTATATTAACACTTCCATCATTTGTTGGTTATCATGACACCAATAAAGGGCTTTGAAATGGTGCTAATCTATATTTTCCCATCTTGCATTTCAGGTAAAGGGCAGATTTCTGTGTTCATCAGCACAACTGTCATCTTACTCGTTGTAGTGTGTGTCTTGCTGTTTGTTATCAGGTAGGTGAGCAGTTCAAATCAAATCAAAATAGCCTCTTTTCATTTGTAACACTCACTGACTGACAGCTGCATGCCATCTCATAGATCCTGTTCACTAACACTTCTTGTTCTTTTCCTCAACACCCACCAAAAATATTATTTTTCAGATTTGATATTTTCAGCATTACAGATTACAAATTGATGTTTCTGCAAAGACACACTTGACTCCTCTGTTGTCTTCTTTTTATCAACTTCTGAACATCTCAATGGATATTAGATATAATTTTTCAGGTTTCAGAAGACTTACCATGATCCTCCATACAATATATTTGGAGGCAAAAGGACGAAGGTAAATTGTCTTTAGATTTTGTCTTTTATTTCTTTTTTTTTCACCCATCATATTTTTAGCTCAAATATTTGTGTTCAATTTTAGGTACAAAACAAAAGTGAAGATGACATCAGTATCAAGGCAGTCGGGTCCATTATGCAAAAGGGAAGCCTAAATGATGACGTTGAGGATTTGTTGTAGCTTTTATACAGAAGAAAAAGAAGTCTGGCATTAGGAATTATCTGCCAACATTTATAGATAAAGGAACTTTCTACTTATGTGGTCACAGAGCAGCAGTTTTTCCTTCTAAAGGTAAATTGCCATTGGGATTCATAATTACATTATAATTCACCACTCATTGTTATTGTTGGGACTCAAGATCAAAATTAATCACCATGATTTAGCGGCAATGAACAACATAAAGCTGGTATTGTTGTTTATAAAAACAGTCCTGATTTTTTTAAGTGAGACTCTAATTATCTCTAGACACAAGTAAATATTCTTGCAGACTTCTGCTGCTTAAATGTAAATTTAATGATTGTGGTTTTATGGCAGTTTGCAGGATTTGGGAACACATCTTTATTTATATTTGTACTCTTGCTCTAAATCTTAGCTGTTGTAGCCTGTTGTCATTTACATGTTTGTTCTTCCAAAAAGAAAGAATCTTGCTGAATATTACATCTTGCTAGAATTGTTTCCAGGTTTAGATTTTGGTGTCACTACAACAAATAATTACATCATAAATGCATTTGCTTGAATCATACTTGACCATTTCAGGGTCAGTTTCACCATTTTGCCACCAGTGCAACAATGCTGCAGAGTTTTTCTTCGAAGATTGTAAAATAATGATTGGTTTCCCCTCTATTTCTGCCTAATCCACATAATTGTATACTTTATTTTCAGAATTAATGCCACAATCCTTCAATGCTAGATTTTCTTTTCTTTTGTGTTTATATTTTAATTATCTCCTTATTCTTCAGTCCCTATCAGTTCATACCTTTATACTTAGTTTCTTTATTTTTTTTCTCCTTCTCATAGTAAGATTTGATCACACAAAATGATCTTGTTTTGAAGGTAGCACCTGTTACACAGTTATCTTTGAATCTTCTGATTTTATCTTGTCTGTACAAAGGTGAGTTAAAGCAACTTGTGTATCAAATCCCAAAATTTATGCTGTACATAACAAAAGTCCCAATAAAGTTATGTGACTCTTGTAGAAGTTTGAGTGTAGTAATTATTATTGGGGCAAAAGGGGCTCAGGACGTAGGAGTTCGTCCTGTAACGGGGGGTTTGCCAGTCTGCACTCCTGCTCTGTCATTATGTCCTTGGGTAAAACACTCCACCTGCTTTGTCTGCTGGTGGAGGTCAAAGGGCCCAGTGCTACCGATTGTCAGTCTGCCCCAGGACAAGCTTGACTGCAGTGTAGCGTACTACCATCAGTGTGTGAATGAATGAATGAATGAATTAATTAATTCATTCATTAATTCATTAATGAATTAATTAACTAATGAATTAATTAATTAATTACTGAGTGTAGTGAAAAGAGCTGGAGAGCTCGATAAGCTAGATAAGGCGCTGTCCTTGTACAGGCTATTTCCTGTTATTATTTTAGTAAAACAGATGTGGGCGATTTACCAGCTATATCATTTACAAGATCTAATAAAAACATCTCACTCACTTAATACAAATACAGCTACAGAAAGTCAGAACAGGAAACCTTAGTTCCCTCTTGGTGCCATTCACTGAAGAAGCGGTGGCAATGTATGAGTCAGTTTAATCTAATATTACATTCTGATTTCTGTTTACATCAAGAGCTGTACTAATTTTACAGGTACCAAACTATTTGAGCTTTTTCTTTAGAAAGCAGTTCCACCTTTGTACATCTGCCCATTTGAAGGTTTTTTTTTTTTTTTGTGCATTCTTAGATAATTGCTGACATGAGTTTTTGCAGTGTTATATTCTAATCCATTTCGTGTTTCAATTTTACCACTTGATGCCTGTGGTGACACAGTTGTTTAAATTGTTGCCTAGTGCCTGTTTAGGCCTCCCACACAGTGATACTATTACATTCATAGTAGTATTTTTTAAAACTTCTCAAAAACAACAAAAACAAATAAAAGCATCAGCTGTGCCAGCAAGTCTTTTTTAAGAGTATTGATCTGCTTTTTGCTGCCACATTTTTTCCACTTCCTCTTTAGTCTCTCTTTTTAGAACTAACACAAAAAACACACCAACATGTTAGGAATGGTGTTAATCTGCTTTCTGGACATCCATAGACTTGAAAGAGGCAGAGCTAGATTCAATCAACATCCATATATCATTAAATGGAGTCACTTATTCCCAGTCATACCAGAAGTAGGGGGCTAAGAGGACCACTTCCCCCACTTTATGGTCCTATTTGGGCTCCCATCTGGTTGCATCAGCCATTCACATGGGCCACACCCGACATGAGTTAAAATCTCTCTTTCTCCTGTCTCCATAGAGACACAAAAAAAACTTTTGACGTATCAACAGATAATTGTGCACATTGTCATTATTTTGCGCCTCCGAAGGCAGCTGCATTTTGCAACACCGTTGTGCACAGATTGCACGTCATTATGCTGAGAAAATGCAGGCAGAGTAAGAGAGGATATCGTCTCTGTTTGTGGGAACATCTTTTAAAAACAAGATAAACTAGAACAGCAAGCAGTTATAAGTGGTTCTTTGCTCAACCCGGCACGTATTCACCCTCACAAGGGCAAGGACCCCTACCAACTAAAAACAGAAAGCATATATTTCAAAACCTGGTCATAAAGGAAGCAACAACAAACAATCGCTGCATGAAAGGAACAACCCATTCTAAAGGACTGTACACACTCTGTGGGAGAAACAAATAAATTTGTTCTTCTGCCCAATGCAGCTAGTTCAAGTTCTTTCTGGTTAGAAAATACACTTGTGAACAAGACTTGTGAAATTTTTATGGGACCCTCCCACTGTGTTCATCCTTCAGAGGCGGCTCTTGGCGAACCATCTTTCCAGCACCCCGCCTCCCACCTTCCCCCGTGGACAACTGGGAAAGGTGGGAGAGGGGGTTGGGAGGGTTGGGGGGTCAGGGACCGTTGTGGGTACTGGTGTGACGGTGATCAGTTTCTGTGTCACCCAGCTGGTCTCTTTATATTGCAAAAGCTTATTTTATACAAACATTTCCCTGAGCTCTAATAACTGAAAGATGAGTTCTTTAAAATATCCACACGTTCCAGTGTCTTCAAATAAACATTTTCATAACATCCAAATCTGTAGTATCTTCTACCACATTCACTCCAATAGAGCTTTAATATCAATCAAACATGGGATATATAAGACATTAGACTGCTATGCTGACATAGTGTAAATTACCCTAACCCTACAATTCAATAAATTGTAATGTTTCAGGACTTCACCACTTAAATCTTGGTCTTTCTTTAACTCTGGGAATAAACAAAATAGTCTGCAAACTTTATCTTAAATAATTAACCTTAGAAAAATGAACATGCTTGCAAAATACTTTTCCTTAGCACTTGTTTTTTTTGCAATTAGTTATCACACTGAATAAAATATGGGGGAAGTTTTCTGCCATAATCCAGAGCACACAGTCTGAAAGCAGGATTTCATGTGTTTTGGTCTCAAAACTTGTAATGATAGTAACTGTAGATTACACTATTGCTTCATTTCCTCCATTTAGAACCTCTGTGTTTTTCAGACACCAACAAAAACCATTTTGAAATCTGTAGATGATTGTACAACTTATGTGAGGCACTTGTAGGACTTCATCCTCTGCCTTTTTGTCATAAACAATAGACTTGAAGATAACTTAAATGACAAAAGTGAAGCTAAATGTTTTTTGTTTTTTTTTATCCAAACTGTGACAAACTACCAGAGACAAAGAAAACATGAACCACAGCCTTATGCAGCCTCGTCAAAGCAGAACTTGTAAAAATGTCGTAAGATGGACTATTGCATCTGAACCTGTGGATATTTGCATCACAAGTTGCTAAGTCCACATACAGGCTTTAAGGAATAAGTTGTGCTACATAAGTATGGTTTATAGTCATTGCAATTTACTAATCCCATAAAGAGTTTAGAAATTACTTCTCATTTGGTAAACTATAATTCTGCATCAGAATATACAACTCTATTTTTCAAGTAATATGTTAAATAAATGGGGTGCACAGTGGCACAGTTTGTAGAACTGTTGCTTTGCAGCAACAAGGTCCTGGGTTTGTTTCCTGGTCTTGGGTTTTTCTGCATGGAGTTTGCATGTTCTCCCTGTTCATGCTTGGGTTTTCTCCGGGTACTCCGGCTTCCACACACAGTGCAAAAACATGACTGTTACGCTGATGGTTCTGTCTAAATTTTCCTTAGGTGTGTGTGTGTGTGTGTGTGT
>NW_006799998.1:892091-904829 GCF_000485575.1 Poecilia formosa
AGAGGAAGAAGATGGTGCTGTTTAAAACTACTGGTGAGGAAGTTTATGTCGTATTTCTCAACTATTAAATTACTTCCTCATTTTTTAGGTGAGTTGCTAATGCTTCAAAAAATGTAAACCTAGTCTAGGCTCTACTGACTTTTAGAAGACATACAGTAAGTGTTGTCTCTTGGTAATGTATGCGGTTTCAAACAAATGAGCAGTGTTTACTTCGTCTACATGGACTGAATTGATTGTGTAAAACCTTCTGATGGACCGATAAGGAGCTGCAAAAGTTCTGGTAAAAGGTGAGACATTTACATTTCAAATTGTTAAACTTTCATGCCATCTGTCTATTGGGTTTTTGGGGATATGTCTTTTTAATTATTGAAATAAACATGTCTTATGCATGTAGATAAAGTAAAACAAGAAAAAAGTTGCCAGTTAAATATACTGCATTAAATATTTAACAAATATTTTTAAACAATCCAGTTAGAAAATTCCTGTTTATTTTTCAAATCTGGCCACACATTTTTCTGACATGTTGAAATGAAAGTGTAAGTTGATGCTTTTGCTTCTTTTTTTCTTCCCTTGTTCTTTCATTTTATTTTTACTTTATCACAAGCTTTTTAATGATAGCGTAGAAACAGTAGCAGCTTAAAGAAATGTTTTTTCTAGTACACTTGCTAAAGTCCCAAAGCCTTAGAAATAACTTTACCACTGGACACCAATGCCAGATTTGTTTGAGTAGCTTTTATTTTCCCTTATAAAACATAATTTGAAAATGTACTACCGTGATATGTATTGTGAGATTTAATAAAAGGGAAACAAAACAATGCTAATACTATGTTTAATGGAAAGGATATATGAAACAAGATTTAAGAGATTCATGACTGACTGCAAGCTTTGGTGAAAGCCTTACATAAATTATTTAAAAAGTAAAAAGCAGCCTAAGTAGGGAGACCCAGACTTCCCTATCCCCAGTCACTTTTGCCAGCAACTCCAATTTAGGAACAGTACCCACTTAACTGCAGACACAGCACCAATCTATCTATCGATCTCCTGCTTCATTTTCCTTCAGACTTGAACAAAACAACAAGCTACTTAAACTTAACTAAACCAGAGAAGGGACTCTACTCTTCACCGCCTCAAGACCATGGCCTCAGATTTGGAGGTACTGACATTCATTTCAGAGGATTCNTGATACACTACAAATCAAAGTGTTCTCTAAAATAAATATATCTATGATGCATGTCGTTTTAAAAGCAGCGGTGAAATGTTATTTTTTACCATTTAATACTTTACAATTTTGATTTATTTAACTACTGAATGACACTTCTTGCCAAATTATGTTCTCAAAATACTAGAAGACACAACATAAATCTAAGTTCATATTGATCTTCAATTAATTTTGTTCTATATGTCGACTGTCTAATATAAATAAAATGATCACAGATGGTTTCTGTTTTTTGCAGAGTAATTTGACTTCAGCTCAACAAACATGGCCGGACCTCTGATGATTCTTCTCATTGGCTCTTTACTACAAGGTGAGTTTCTAATTGATTACATTTAAACTTTACTGAAAGTTTTAGATATTGTTGTATTTAAATCATTCCAGATTAGAGTGTTTCTAAAATTATCCATATTAAATGATTAAATAAATAATGGAATTTTCATAAAAATACTGAGCACGTCCTAATTTAAATTACACATCAAATTGTAAATAATGGTTTGCTCTCACTCTATCCAGCATTTCTATTAGCAGCATATAAACAGAAGTTAGAAAAAAAAACTTTAACATTTAAACTCCTGACAATTTAATCAGTTCCATTCTTTCAGTGTGTTGTTTATTCCAACTTCATTGGTTGTTTGCACTTAAATCACCATCAATTTTCATAATTGCAAATTACTGTGAAACATGACCCATCTTTACACAGTGTTTACATGAACAGTGGAAACTTTTATGTAACATGTTGCAAAACAAAAATCTGAGACAAACCAAAAACTATTTCAGACAAGAACCTCTTGATTGTAACCTCTTGAATGAAATATGAACTGCAAAGTCTCAATGTTAAACTTATTGCTGTTTTTAAGTCATGATAACGAATAAATAAAAAATTGCAGGATTTTTTTTCATTTCAATATCTGTTTTGTTTTTCAGGCTGTAAATGTAACGTATTTCAGATTAATTTGCCAAAAATCGTGCAAGTTATGACAGGATCATGTGTGACCATCCCCTGCTCCTTTGATGTAGAGGATCAGTATGAACAGAACTTAAATAACCAATGTACAGCTATATGGCGTTCCACAACCACAGGCGATGTTGCACAACTAACTGACAGAAATCCACAAACAGGAGACTTAACAAAGAAAAACTGCACCACAACCTTCAGTAATGTGAAGACTGGTCCCACCAGGAATTATTACTTCAGAATTGACTGTGGAAATCCTCTAAAATGGAGTTATTCCTCAACATATGTAAAAATTGAGGTCACAGGTAGGTTAACATTCACATGCAGAATTTTGATGGATAAATTATGTTGAGGTAGCTATGTTTAAATTTATTGTATTTTACTGACACACTGATAATAAACAGCATCTGAACTTTCCAACCAGATAATTTTCCCTCACCAACTCTGACTCCGTCCACACTGAAGATAAAGGAGGGAGAGTCAGTGAGTCTGACCTGCTCTGCTCCGGCTCCATGTCTGCCTCATCCTCCAACTCTGATTTGGACCCCAAAACTGGGGGACATTCAGGAAACACTGCAGGAGAAACTGGACAAAACTAAATTCAAGACCTCAGTTATGAACTTCACTGCTTCTCACCTCCACAATAAACAGAACATTTCCTGCACTGCTGGGTACAAGAAACAAGATGGAAGCTCTGATGCAGCTCTTACCACAAGCTTAATTCCAGATGTTCTCTGTAAGTTTCTTTGTCTTCTTTTAATATGGAAACTCAGGGTATTTGTTTACATCTAGCTTTTAGATTTAGAGATGTCAAACGCAACATTTAAAGAAGTTTATTTAGTTTCTAAAAACTTAAGGTGGAATCTAATGCTAATTGCACTGCATGATTAATAGTTAAATGCATTTAAAATTAAATGCGGAGAAAACCAAAGCCAGGATGTTTATCTCGCAAACATGCTGTTGTTTGACCTTCATCAGAGTACAAAGAAACAACTAAAACTTATAAGTTAAGCTGCAAGAGTGTACTTCAGAAAAAAGTTAAATCCACAAATCACACAGCAATTTCAAGCTTTCCACTTGGGAGAATTTATCTTGTTGGATGACCTGAGTAGGCACTGGGATAAAAATGTTAAATATTTATCAAATTGATCAGTGAATCACTTTGCAGAATCAAAATTATCTTATTTCAAGAAGTTTACTGTAATGCCGTGAAACATGAACTGCATATATCAGACAAGGGAACCACAAAAAATGAAGCTCAAAAAGATATATTTTTTCAAACTAATATTTTATAAATAATAACAATAATATTAAAAAGAATCATTATAAAAGGTATGCCTGGACAATTCACAGAATTTCTTAGATTTATAGTTCTTCATTCAAACCGGAGGAAATAAACGAGGAAATAAACCTCTTTAGATAAAACTTACAGTTACCCATACAAATTGTTTGTCACCCTTCATGTTTCAGATAAACACTCTGATTTTAATATCTGATAATGATTTACTGATTTAATAAAGCATTAGGTTTTTTAAAAAATTATTTTATTTAGCCCAACGTTAATAATGCTGCGATTCAGAAATGTTTGCATTCAACTAAGAAAGTAATCCCTGATAATAAAAAAAGTTATGCACAATGTAAAATACAATAGAACAATGTAGAGGAAGTGTAAAAAAATCTGTTTTTATAAAAAGTAGAATCTCAAAAATTATTCATACTAATCTCATAATCAGTGCAACAATCTAATTGTTTCTCGTGGTATTTTTAGTTTATCTGTATTAATTAGCACCAAGTCTTTTAGGTAGAAAAGCATACTTGGCACCAATCCACTTCAGCTACATTCACAGATTTTGTATTCAGTTTAAGTCAACAACTTAGATTAGACCTTAGTAAAATTTTAATACCAGTCAGAAGAAGTATTAAAAATAAAAAAATAAAAAATCAGATCAGTTATGTATAAATAAGTAAATTTGAAGCTAACTAAGGAGATTTGTTGTAGCTTATGTTCAAATTACCATGTTCTGGTTAAGTTAGAATCGGTTAGACATCAAAAATATAAATTCATTCTATTTAATTCCAAAGGCATTTATTAGTGCCTTTGGATATCCGATCAGTTAATTTTTAGTTCATCACTAACCACACCTGAATATTGACCAATTTGTACAAACATAAAATACCTTAAATAGAACATTTCTTGTTGAAGTACATGGGCTCAAGATCTCAAAAGGCTAAACATCAAATCCATTACTAAAGAAATTCAACAAGTGTAAAATAAAGGAATTGACACCCACTAATCTGGAAAACAAGGTTTTTTTTTTCTAAGGTTTTGAAAATCTTATGACAATCGAAGCTCTTATGCCAAAATAGAGAAAATGTGATACAATTGTGAGCCTTCCCAGAAGCGGCTAGTCGACCAAAATTAATCCAAAACAGCATCAATAACTCAGCCATGAATAATCACAAATATCAATTGCTGACTGTCTTAACCCCCCAAAATATTGATGTCATAAATACCATTGACAACATATTTGTTGTTACATGTAGTGAGAAACTAAACTAAGACAACATTTCACATATTACCTGCATTTAAACATGATAGAGTAAATAGAACTTATCTCTCTAGAAGTCATTCAATAAGAGGCAGAGCAAACTCTGAAAAGGTCATCAGTCCATCATAGGGTTACTCATTAGACATATAGAAATAAACCCAAATGCACACTTGATCCAATTAATCTAGTTAACATCCCATGCATGTCAACTAGCCTAACATGCATGTATTTGCATTGTGGAAAAAGTACAGGAGTACATGGTAAGGAATTAAGCAAGGATAACATGTACACTGCATTTGGAAAGGCATTCTTGCTGCAAGGGAACAGTGCTCACAACTGCTCCATTTTGAAGCCCAGTGAAAGGTTTGTTTTTGTTTATAGCAGCTTATTTGTTTTACCAAGTACCTACTATGAACTTCCTATATATTATGGAGTTCAAATAATTTGCTTACCTCTTCTTGGATTTCCCTAAAGATACAGAAGTTTCNAACATGCTGTTGTTTGACCTTCATCAGAGTACAAAGAAACAACTAAAACTTATAAATTAAGCTGCAAGAGTGTACTTCAGAAAAAAGTTAAATCCACAAATCACACAGCAATTTCAAGCTTTCCACTTGGGAGAATTTATCTTGTTGGATGACCTGAGTAGGCACTGGGATAAAAATGTTAAATATTTATCAAATTGATCAGTGAATCACTTTGCAGAATCAAAATTATCTTATTTCAAGAAGTTTACTGTAATGCCGTGAAACATGAACTGCAGATATCAGACAAGGGAACCAACAAAAATGAAGTTCAAAAAGATATATTTTTTTAAATTAATATTTTATAAGTAATAACAATAATATTAAAAAGAATCATTATAAAAGGTATGCCTGGACAATTCACAGAATTTCTTAGATTTATTGTTCTTCATTCAAATCGGAGGAAATAAACGAGGAAATAAACCTCTTTAAATAAAACTTAGTTACCCATACAAATTGTTTGTCACCCTTCATGTTTCAGATAAACACTCTGATTTTAATATCTGATAATGATTTACTGATTTAATAAAGCATTAGGTTTTTTAAAAAATTATTTTATTTAGCCCAACGTTAATAATGCTGCGATTCAGAAATGTTTGCATTCAACTAAGAAAGTAATCCCTGATAATAAAAAAAGTTATGCACAATGTAAAATACAATAGAACAATGTGGAGGAAGTGTAAAAAAATCTGTTTTTATAAAAAGTGGAATCTCAAAAATTATTCATACTAATCTCATAATCAGTGCAACAATCTAATTGTTTCTCTTGGTATTTTTAGTTTATCTATATTAATTAGCACCAAGTCTTTTAGGTAGAAAAGCATACTTGGCACCAATCCACTTCAGCTACATTCACAGATTTTGTATTCAGTTTAAGTCAACAACTTAGATTAGACCTTAGTAAAATTTTAATACCAGTCAGAAGAAGTATTAAAAATAAAAAAATAAAAATAAAAATCAGATCAGTTATGTATAAATAAGTAAATTTGAAGCTAACTAAGGAGATTTGTTGTAGCTTATGTTCAAATTACCATGTTCTGCTTAAGTTAGAATCGATTAGACATCAAAATATAAATTCATTGTACTTCATTCCAAAGGCATTTATTAGTGCCTTTGGATATCCGATCAGTTAATTTTTAGTTCATCACTAACCACACCTGAATATTGACCAATTTGTACAAACATAAAATACCTCAAATAGAACATTTCTTGTTGAAGTACATGGGCTCAAGATCTCAAAAGGCTAAACATCAAATCCATTACTAAAGAAATTCAACAGGTGTAAAACAAAGGAATTGACACCCACTAATCTGGAAAACAAGGTGTTTTTCTAAGGTTTTGAAAATCTTATGACAATCGAAGCTCTTATGCCAAAATAGAGAAAATGTGATACAATTGTGAGCCTTCCCAGGAGCGGCTAGTCGACCAAAATTAATCCAAAACAGCATCAATAACTCAGCCATGAATAATCACAAATATCCATTGCTTACTGTCTTAACATACCTTTGACAACATATTTGTTGTTACATGTAGTGAGAAACTAAGACAACATTTCACATATTACCTGCATTTAAACATGGTAGAGTAAATAGAACTTATCTCTCTAGAAGTCATTCAATAAGAGGCAGAGCAAAGTCTGAAAAGGTCATCAGTCCATCATAGGGTTACTCATTAGACATATAGAAATAAACCCAAATGCACACTTAATCCAATTGATCTAGTTAACATCCCATGCATGTCAACTAGCCTAACATGCATGTATTTGCATTGTGGAAAAAGTACAGGAGTACATGGAAAGGAATAAGGATAACAAGGATAACATGTACACTGCATTTGGAAAGACATTCTTGCTGCAAGGGAACAGTGCTCACAACTGCTCCATTTTGAAGCCCAGTGAAAGGTTGTTTTTTTTTTTTGCCCCACTTGGATTAGTTTCACAATATATTAGCTTATTTGTTTTGACAAATACCTGCTATGAACTTTCTTTACATTATGGGGTTCAAATAATTTGCTTACCTCTTCTTGGATTTCCCTGAAACCATAGAAGTTTCACTCAGTGGCTTTGATACAGTTTTAGAGAAAACTGATGTAACAATGACTTGTTGCCAACCCAACATTGCAGAATTGTACCTGGTACAGAGATGTTGGAGGACAAGATTTTAAACATTAAAAGTTTGTGCAGCACAAATACTATTTTTCTTCAAAGCTAAAAGTGACATTGGATATTAGTCTTCCAACCTCGGAAATATAGATGTTCTGTGTATGTATAAGACTTAATTAGATCGATAATGTCTATTATATACGCACAAGAAGTTTCCAGAAGTGTCAGAAAAACTGGGAAAAAAATGCTATTAGTGTCCTTGTGTTGTCACAGCTTTGTAAAGATATTTTATTAGTGTCCATACTAACAATGTATCATTTGCCCTTTTCTTTAGATTCCTCTAAGAATGTCACAGTTTCAGTCAGTCCCTCTGGTCCGGTTCTAGAGAACAGCAATGTGACTCTGACATGCAACAGTGATGCCAACCCAGCAGAGCAGAATTACACCTGGTACAGAGCTGATGGAGGACAGGAAACTGTCTTTGGAACTGGAAAGATTTTAAACATTACAGTATCTATGAACAGAAAGAGTTTTTTCTGCAAGGCTGAAAATGATGTTGGAGAACAACATTCAAACATCACTCACATTGATGTTCTGTGTATGTATACAATTCAGATCACAAACATAAAGTTCACTATTAGCATCGGTTTATATCAGTTTCAGCTAAATTGGAAAATATACAGGCAATGTCCTTCAACTGTTATAACTTTGTAAAGATATTTACATATTTAAATGTACATATCTTTTACATTTATGCCCATATTAACATTGTAATATTAATATTTTTTTAGATTCCCCTAAAAAGGTAACAGTTTCAGTCAGTCCCTCTGGTTCGGTTCTAGAGAACAGCAATGTGACTCTGACATGCAGCAGTGATGCCAACCCAGCAGAGCAGAATTACACCTGGTATGAGGTTGAAGGAGCTCAGGAAATTGTCATTGGAACTGGAAATACTTTAAACATTACAGTATCTACAGACAGAGAGATTTTTTTCTGCAAGGCTCAAAATGATGTGGGATAAGAACGTTCCAACCTCAGTCACATTGATGTTCTGTGTACGTATGACGTTAGAGAACATGTTTCTATTTGATAAGTTGTTCACACTCCTTTCATGCACAGTGAAGAGGTTTGAGTATCCCTAAAATCCCGACAGTGTGGGTTCTTTGGCACTTCACTTCCTGAATGATGATTCTACTTATATACTTTGGCAAGAAGTGGTGGTTCAGACTGTGTGCTAGATCAGGATCAGAACAGATTCATGATTTTGAGGAAAAGGCAGAGGAATCTCACCAAGACAAGGGGAATCTGATGCTTAGCAGCTCGGGTTCAGCCTGTTAGGTAAACCTTTAATTTCCAACTGTTCCAGGAGAGACGGGGCTGTAAATATGCCACGTTTAAGATTTATACTGCAAAATCAGCTTTCAGGAGACATTTGCTGAAGGTCATCGGTTTCTGTCTCAGAGGAAAGCGTCAGGTTTGTTGAGGGAAACCAACTGTTAGCATCTCAGGTTGTGTTTCATTTTGGTGGTGATTGTTGACACAGAGGATGGAGCCCTTTGAGGATCTTTTTAATCTAGGTTCCATGTCTTCAGTGGGAGAGGCTCAATCATGGCACATGTTGGATTCAAATTGAGCAAATATGACTTTGATCTTGAGAGTCAGCTTCTCTAACACTGAAGACACTGAAAAGAAGATGGACAGATCCTTTCTAGTTAGTGAGCAAGTGGAGGAGTTTACAAGCAGGATGGAGCTGCAGATTGCTAAATGACTTTTGGCCTCATCTAAAGAAATGCAAACCTTGCTTTGCTCTGTTGTGGCGAAGAAAGAGCTGTGCTAGTGAAGCTCTCATTGTACTGGTCTGAGTTTTAACCATCACCTATGATCAGGAGCTATGGATCATGACAGGAAGTTTGAGATCCCGAGTATTAGAGTCTGAAATCACCTTGTGTAGAGATTAGCGCTGTCAATCATTCAGACTCTCCCCTTTCCTCTCTACTAAATGGATGTAGGAAGTCACCTGTTGCAAAACAAGAGACCTGTAAATACTTAGTTAATGTTGCCCAGAGTTATCTCTGTAAGCTTATACATAAGTGACTCGTGTTATTTTTTAGTTCCGAGTTTCATATGACAGTCCTCCTTTGAAGATGTTTGTGTTGATTGTTTATCATCTTTCCTGTTTCCTTTTTGTTGCTTCATGATGAAACACCAGACCTGCAGTATCATGTCTCTTTTCTCTCATGATGTCTTACTGCTCACACAACCTCTAAAACTTCCACATTTCCACCGCTGGCACAAAACTGTCTTCCTTCATTCAGTTCTTTATTTTATTTCCTCATGCTAAAAATGTTAAATTTATTTAAATAAAACAACTTTTGACAACTAAAGAGTTCACAATGTATCTAAGCAAGATTTACATGTTAAATTTCATTTAGTGTATTTTAATATTACTTTAAAAATATATTTTTTTCAACATTTATTTAGGATTTATATGCTGATTATATTCTTTGCTTTCATTCCAGTCCGTCCACAGATCCTGCTCTCATCAAACTGCACCAAAACTGCAAATCAGCTCAAATGCTCTTGTGAAACGGTGGGAAACCCGACTCCAATGACTCATTGGTTCTTGAATGGACAACCAGTTAGTCAATCTAGCCAGATGGTTACAAATGAGCTTCTAGATGGCTTACATTTGAGGAGCATCATCACTGTGAATGAGCCACAAAACAGAGATCTGTCCACCTTGCTGTGCTTCAGCTCCAACTCTTTGGGATCAGCCAGTAAAACGATTTTTGTCAGCTGGCTTGAGAGCTCAAGAGAAAACCAAGGTCTGTTTTTTGTTGGTTTTTGTTTCCCTGTCAAATTGTGAACCAAAATAATGCTGCAGCAAAAATAATTCTCATAATCTTCAATCTGTATTGCAGGGTTAATCCTAGCGCTTGTCTTAATCACCAGAGTTACTGGTTTTGTATTCCTTGTATTTGCCGTGCTGTATTTGGTCTGGTAAGTGAAGAGAAAAATAATTGTGTTTTGCTTAGTTTCTTAATTTGTTATTTTGTAGCTTCTGTAACAATTCCCCCTTGCTTATACAGAAGATGACAACGTAAGATGTTATTTTATCTCTGCCTCCATAAGTGTTTTGCTTTTTCTGAGACTTTAAGTTGATCAGTGAAAAAAAGATGAATATTAAATGTTCACCATACTTTTTTTAGGTTTCATAAGACTCACCATAAAGCTAGAGGGATTGGAGGTGATGTCAACACAGATGCATATCAAATGAAAGAGAAAAAAGAGGTTTGTTGACTACAACTTTTTCTTTTATTCTTTCATTATTGTCATTTCTAATAGGTGAATGAAATTGTCCTTTCATTCTTAGGTACCAAACTCAATCAAAGACGTCCTTTATGCAAACTCTGCTGCACTTACTCAAGCAGAAAACCACCAACCTGGAACTGGCATAAAATGCACCAACTCCACTTATGAGAATGTAGAAGAAACCAGAGAGTGTTCAGGAAAGAAAACTGAACATCTGGTTCATGTCAGTGTGAATTAGTCAAGAAATATCAAAACAAACTACAAAGAGGAGAAGATAGTAGGGGTGATATGCATTGTGTGAGCTTTTTGTTGGAACTGGGAAGTCTGTATGCAGAAGTTAAAACTAGAAATGTATGCAGAAAGTGAACATGCTCAGGTTAAAAACGGATATTTATTAAAATTTAAATACTGTGCAACAATTAAATAATCAAACTTTATCTAGTTACACTCAAATGCATTATCAAATTGCCTTCAAGGACATACCTGAAAACTGAGTATCTTTGTACAATATCAATATCAGTACTACCGGGTCTACATTTGATTTGTTATTATTTAAACATGTTTATTTGTCCAGTTGTTTGCTATCCACATTTTATCAATTTATATTTTAGCAGCTTTTTTATTATGTAAATAATTATATATAATGCAATGCAGTTTAATACAATGCCTTTGTTAAGAGTCTTGCTAAGAGTTTTTATTTTACTGTTTTTTTTCAGCCTATCTATTGTTTTCTGTCATTCATTTTGAATTGATTTGTGTAGAAAGGGGGCATACGTTGCCTTATAAATATTACTGGTTAACTCTAGTGCACACTAGAAAAAGGTTAAATAAAAAGCTTGACTGTTTAATTTCTGTTGTTCCTGAATATCTGTTATTTAACCAAACCACCAAAGTACTTTATACTAAAACATCATATCTTTAACTCTCCATGTTACCAACCGAAAACATCAAGGCAAAGTATGACCAGACTACACCACTAGCAAGATAAACTAGCTGCTTTTAGAAAACCATTCAACTTCAAATTCAAAAATACTTAATTGATCCCAAATGGAATTAAAATATTGTTGTGATTCATTTAATTAGAGTTATTTTAAATGGCGATGACTGTGGGCAGGAAAGATCTCCGGTTGCCATCTGTCAAACTTCTGAGATCTGAGAACTTTGCTCTCATCTGGAATGACAGCAGTAGTGAACTGTGATTGTCTAAGAAAAAAATGGAAAGCAAATTGTACATAGAAACAATAACCAAGCAATCCTGACCTCTTCTGGACAGATCCTGTATTGTGCCTGAAGGACATTTTCTCCAATAAACGCCCCTGGAACAGAAAGAGTTTTTCAGCAACAAGTGGAACAACCTTACATGTTTCAAATTTAACTGAGTCTAAGTTTCTAAGTCTTCTCAACTAATGCAGTTTTACTAATTTATACGTCCAAAAAGGGCACGACATATTTGAGGACATGGAGGCAAGAATGAGGGTTAAAAAATTATTTTATTTTAAAACTCTCTTGAAATTTTCTTTTGGTTCAGCTGCTTTGATTTTCTGTGAAGAAAAAGGAGAGAGAATTAAATACCCTCAGTCCCCCATGTTCCACAAAAGAGAGGAAAATACAAAACCCCAAAAGTATTAACCGAAAGATGGACCTAGTGAGCCGACCAAAAAGAACAAAACGGTACAGCAGAGGGCCATCCCTATACGGGGCGGTTGAAGCCCCTACTAATACCAGACAAAAGCAAAGAGAATGCACTGTAAAAAAAAGATCGACAACAGGACAACTGGTCCCACCAGGCCAAATTCACAACGAAAAGCAAACAAAGGCTAACCAAAACTATTGCATGGCAGGCTGGAGACGTCAGCTCCATTTGAGACATCATGCATAAGCAGCCTGCATGAAGAGAGCACAGCAGTAAAATTTGTCACTGAGTCATGGTGAAACTGGATCCTTCTGTAAGCATGACGATCAGTCTTGGCACACCGACCATGAGTGTTTGCTTCAGTACATAACTAGTTTGAGTATGATCAAAATTAAACTCAAACAAGATAGTTATATCCAACATAATTTACAAGCCTTAATGTACAATT
>NW_006799998.1:904839-914820 GCF_000485575.1 Poecilia formosa
ATCCATCCATCCATCCATCCATCCATCCATCCATCCATCCGTCCATTTTCTTACACCCTCATCCCATTGGGGTCAGGAGGGTTGCTGGTGCTGATCTCCAGCTGTCAAAGGGGGAGAAGCCGTTTGACATCCTGGACAGGTTGCCAGTTGCTCTACTAGATATGAGCTAGTACTCCATAATTAGGAAGAATATTATATAATACAAAATATATTTTATAATTAAAAAACAGTACAAATGATAAACTCCAGATTTATGTTGGTGGTACTGTTGTTAGCTCTGTTACTTTCCTGCAAGAAGAGAGTTTGAATCCCTGGCTGAGGATTTTCTGAATGGAGTTTGCAGTTTACTCTGGGTACTCTGGCTGCCTTCCAAAGGTCAAAATCATGTATTGTAGGTGAATTTGCTTTTCTAAATTGCCCCTGGCTTTGCATAGTAACTTGACATTTATGTCCGTTTCTGTGTGATAGACTAGCAGTCAGCCCAAAGTGAACCACACTTCCACCCAAAGGTTTGTTGGGAAAAGGATCCAACTAACAAAGATGGCTGGACCTCTGATTTTTCTTCTAATTGGCTCTGTACTCCAAGGTAAGATTCTTACTGGTAACATTTAGTTTGGCTTAAATGTTTTAAACAACAAATCCATTCCAGGTTTCAATGTCTATGAAATAATTTCTAATTATGGTTGAATCCAGTAAACTATAAATCATTCTTCAGTTCATTCTAATTTGTCATGGTTGAGTTCTATTTCACGCCCTTAATGAAAATGTCACTTTCCAAAAAAATAGTCATTTTTTGCCAAAGTTACTTAACATTTATAAATTGGGAAAACACTGTGGTACAGCAAATTTTTAATTCAAGAGAAATCCAAACTGTGCAGAGAACAATAACAAATTTGCTCAAAGGAAAATACAGAAATGCCAAAGATGAAAAAGTTACTGCTGACACTATAACATAAAATTGATTGTCAGTGTTTATACCAGCAAAGCTGGAAAGAGTACAAAATTAACATAGGCTACTCAAGTAAATGTACAGTGAATTTGATTAAACTTGCACTTAAATACAATTAAAGTTACTAGGAATAAAAGTAACAAGAACCTCATTAAAATTTTACTTTAGCTACTTTGTGATGAGCAAAATGTTCTGCTCGTCACAAGGGAAATGAGAACAGGTTGGTTTCAAAATGTTTTTTAATTGAAGGAGCAAATTTATAGACAGACAACACTATAATGGGACATTCATTTCAATAATCTTCTGTCAGCTGCTGTCTTTATGGTTCTGAACAGCAGATCGTCTCCCCCATCTCAGCATCCTTCACTACATGGAGCTTCTCTGTGTTTGTCCTCGTCCTCAAAACCTGGCAGTTCTTTGGAAAAGGAAAACTATTCATCCAATATTTCCTCTGTCCCTCCTATCTAATAGTTTAAACAACTGACTCTAAGCTAATACCCTGATTTTCTGTTTTCAGCTTTAGTCAATATAAATTATAATCACACCAAACTGACATTTACAGTTGTTTTTAAATATTATTGAAGTTTACAATACATGATAAAGCTGTTGCCTTTGTCTTCCATTTGATGCAACACAATAAGATCTTAGTACAAACTTAGCAGAAGGACCAATGCTGTTTTTTTTTCTAGTGTTTTTTTCATATTTTACTTTTACTTATTCATCGATATGATTTCGAATGCAACTGAGAAAAGTACTTTATTTAAAACAAATTTAAGTAAAAATTCAGATTTTGTAAACAAGCAAAAGTACAAAGTAGACAAATTATAATTACTGCAATATGAGTAAATGTAACTAATAACTTTCCACAGTTTATGCCAGAACCTGAACAATCAAAATATTTTTTTATTTTTCAAATTATAGACAAACTGCACACATTGTGTAGAGCTTTTACTTTTTGTTTTGTCCATACAGGGAGCCTGTAATACAGTAAAAATATTGATATGTTTTCATTTGTTTTGGTTTGCACTGATGATTTTTGTCATAGTATTGGCAAATCTTTCAAGATACTTTCTCCTCTGCGTAGAGCACAAATATGAACCCATCTTAAATGACAGATATGAAGCTAAATGTCTTTACATCTATTATGCAAGAAATTTGAATAAAGACCTCAACGTCAAAATCATTAAACAGTTGCATATTTACTCAATTAAATCTTTCAGTGTGTTGTTTAATCAAAATTCACTTGTTGTTTGAACTCAAAGTATCATAAATTTACTTGAATTACAATTTACTAAGATACATGACCCATCTTTACACAGTCTTTTCAAGAACAATATCAACTTTTAGGTAATATGTTGCAAAACAAAAAGCATAGACAAACCAAAATCTACTTCAGACAAGAACCCCATGACTGTAACAACATCTTGAATGAAAGATGTCTTGGAAAGTCCCAATAAACTTTTTGCTGTTTTTGAAGTCAAATTAAAAGTGAAATAAACTACTGCAGCATTTTCTTCTTTCTATGTCTGTTTTCTTTTTCAGGCTCCAACTGTAACAGTTTCAAGGTTAATTTGCCACAGACTGTGAAAGTTATGACAGGATCATGTGTGACCGTCCCATGCTCCTTTGATGTGCAGGATAAATATGAACAGAACTTAAATGACAATTGTGAAGCTATATGGCGTTCCCGAAATAATGTTCGACAACTAACTGACAGAAATCCACAAACAGGAGACTTAACAAAGAAAAACTGCACCACAACCTTCAGCAATATGCAGACTGGTCTCACCAAGGATTATTACTTCAGAATTGACTGTCAAAGTCCTCTAATATGGAGTTTTAAACCACCTTATGTAAAAATTGAGGTCACAGGTAGGTTAACATACACATGCAGAATTTTGATGGATAAATTATGTTGAGGCAGCTAACTTTAAATTTATTGTATTTTACTGACACACTGATAATGAACAGCATCTGAACTTTCCAACCAGATAATTTTCCCTCACCAACTCTGACTCCGTCCACACTGAAGATAAAGGAGGGAGAGTCAGTGAGTCTGACCTGCTCTGCTCCGGCTCCATGTCTGCCTCATCCTCCAACCCTGATTTGGACCCCAAAACTGGGGGACATTCAGGAAACACTGCAGGAGAAACAGGACAAAACTAAATTCAAGACCTCAGTTATGAACTTCACTGCTTCTCACCTCCATCATGAGCAGAAAATTTCCTGCACTGCTGTGTACAAGAAACAAGATGGAGGCTCTGATGCACCTCTTACCAAATCTTTATTGCCAGATATTTCATGTAAGTTCTTTTGACTTCTTTTATACGGCAACTCAGCCTATTTTTGTTATTTGTTTATTTCTATTTGGAGGGAACAATTTGAGTTATCTAAATAACTCTTCCTATTGTCATAGGGTTTCTCTATATTTCTATATAGTCATTTTATTTCAGTATAAAATATGTTATGCTGTTTTCTTCCACACAAATTTTAAAACGTTTATTTAGTTTCTAAAACCTTAAGATCTAATCTAATGCTTGTTAAATTACATGATAAAGTGATATATGTATTTAAAATGAAGTGTGGAGAAAACTAAAATGGCACTTGTACTAAGAAAGTGTTAACACACAAACATGTTGTGGTGTTTTACTTTCATCAGTCACAAAAAACAAACAGTTAAAATTTATGACTAAATATGGAAATGTACAACATATAAAAAAAAAAAAAAAAAAATGATCAACCGATGACATACCAGATGAATTGACTGACCAAATAGCTTTTGAAAGGGTGGGATTTACCTGGTCCAATGTTCCTGAGAAGGATTTGGGCTAAAATATTACAATAAATTACAAATTAAAGTTGAATCATTAATATTGGAAAGATTATAAAAATTAAGTTATCAAGGGAGAAGAAGATATTTTTGTGCAGAGATGTCAATGAGATTGGAGAAGGACATTCATACCGCAGACACAGAAGTTTTGTGTATGTATAACATTTAAAAAGATCACACATTTAATATAATGTAATGCTTACAGTAACCAAAATATTTCCCTAAGTTGTAGCAAAACTTTCAAAAATGTAGTCGGTGTCCTTCAACTGTCAACTTTATGACTCCATTTTATTTGTGTCGATATTAACAATTTAAAATGTTTCCTCTTTTAGATTCCCCTAAGAATGTCACAGTTTCAGTCAGTCCCTCTGGTCCGGTTCTAGAGAACAGCAATGTGACTCTGACATGCAACAGTGATGCCAACCCAGCAGAGCAGAATTACACCTGGTATGGAGCTGATGGAGGACAGGAAACTGTCATTGGAAATGGAAAGATTTTGAACATTAAAGTATCATCAGACATGAGGAATTTGTTCTGCAAAGCTGTAAATGAGATTGGAGAAGGACGTTCCAACCTCAGGCATATAGATGTTCTGTGTATGTATAAGTCTTAATAACATTTTTGCATTTTTGTATTGCTTACAATAAACAGTAAGTTTTTATCAGTAAAACTTAAAGTTTTCAGATGTGTGGCCTCACATTCAATTTATATGATAGATGAAAACACAGAAGATTTTTCAAACAAAGTAGATATACATTATTTTCCAACTTACAACAATAAGACAGTGTCACACATAATGCAGACTTGCATAGATCGCTGAAACCTTAAGACAGAAATAAAATGTACGTCTGGTTAGTTCAGTCTTAAAGTATGACAGCTCCTGCTGAAAGGTTTGTAAAAGTCATTTAAAACTACATGGATACAAGCAGTAAATAAAATAATAATTAGTCAACAATGTCCAGAGTTATCTCTGTAAAATTTGAAATAATTTGCTTTTGTTTTTTTATTTTGTTGTTTTATTTTATTTTTTTCAAAAATATGTTATTATTTTTTGTTTTTAAGAACAAAACAACAAAAAGCAAAAGTTCAGCAGTGCAGTTTAGAGAAGAAAAAAACTAAAATTAGGAGCCATACATATTTTCAGCATGTTATAGTCCAAGTCTAAGAGCGTAGTCCAAAAAGGGTTTCCATGCAAAGAGGATATAGAGGNCAGACTTAGGATACAAAACTGGCATTGAACTCAATTGTTTTAAGTAAAGTCAAAGTGAAAAGTTCCTTCAGGTTAAAGATTTGTAAGTTTTGAGTTAAATGAACACAAAAAAGTAAGTTGTCATAGCAAAAGCAAAAGAATTAAGTTAAATTAATGTAAATAAGTCCATAAGATGAACTACAGCCAAAAACACTTTTTAGAGTGAATATACAGTAAGTTTTTATCAGTAAAACTTAAAGTTTTCAGATGTGTGGCCTCACATTCAGTTTATATGATAGATGAAAACACAGAAGATTTTTCAAACAAAGTAGATATAAATTATTTTACAACAATAAGACAGTGTCAAACATAATGCAGACTTGCATAGATCCCTGAAACCTTAAGACAGAAATAAAATGTACGTCTGGTTAGTTCAATCTTGAAGTATGACAGCTCCTGCTGAAAGGTTTGTAAAAGTCGTTTAAAACTACATGGATACAAGAAGAAAATAAAATAATAATTAGTCAACAATGTCCAGAGTTATCTCTGTAAAATTTGAAATAATTTGCTTTTGGTTTTTTGTTTTGTTGTTTTATTTTATTTTTTTTTCTCAAAAATATGTTATTAATTTTTGTTTTTAAGAACGAAACAACAAAAAGCAAAAGTTCAGCAGTGCAGTTTAAAGAAGAAAAAAACTAAAATTAGGAGCCATACATATTTTCATCATTTTATAGTCCAAGTCTAAGAGCGTAGTCCAAAAAGGGTTTCCATGCAAAGAGGTTTTAAGTGGACGAGGCATGTTAGGAAGTCAAGTGGGATGTATTCCAAAATAATACTAGGGAACTTATTGGAAATAAAATATTCTTCCAACCACAAAAGTTTAGGATATTACACATCTTACTCTTTTTTGTTTTTAATATATTTAGTTGATAGACCAAGGAGAAGAGACACTGAAACGAGATCACTGTTAGTTTCGATAATGTTTTATGATTTCAACCAGAATAGTTTCCCAGTCTACCTGGGTTTTAGTGCATGACCAAAGACAGTGTGTGAGGCTGACGTCATGTTACATTTAGAGCACAATGAAGAGGATCCTGGTTTAAAATTAGACACCCAGTTTGGGAGTCAGTTTTATGTTACGTTTAGTTCCACAAAGATTTTTATCCAATAGTTCTCCTTTGAAGAATTGTGTGCTGATTAGTCAGCTTTTCCACTTCCTTTTTGCTGCTTGATGATGAAACATGTTACTGCCCACATAACCCCAAAACACTCCGGTCTTCTAATGTTGGCACACAACTGTCTTTCATCATCGAGTTTTTTTTTTTTCATTTTCTCTGCTGAAGTCATTAAATCTACCAAAATAAAACAACTAATCATGACTAAAAAGCTTCACAAAGTATCCTAGCAAGATTTTAAAATAAGTGTTGATTTTCATTCAGTTTATATATATACATATATGTATATAAATTTATTTTGCATTTATTACTGATTACATTCTTTGCTTTCATTCCAGTCCCTCCACCGATCCTGCTCTCATCAAACTGCACCAAAACTGCAAATCAGCTCAATTGCTCCTGTGAAATGGAGGGAAAACCGACTCCAGTGACTCATTGGTTCTTGAATGGACAACCTGTTAGTCCATCTAGCCAGATGGTTACAAATGAGCTTCTAAATGGCTCACATTTGAGGAGCATCATCACTGTGAATGAACCACAGTACAGAGATCTGTCCACCTTGCTGTGCTTCAGCTCCAACTCCTTGGGATCAGCCAGTAAACAGTTTTTTGTCAGTTTCCTTGAGAGCTCAAGAGAAAACCAAGGTCTGACTTTTTCTCTCTTTAATTGGTTAAATTTGTGAATCAAATTCATGCTGCAGCTGCAGCAGAGTAATTTTGATAATATTGTTTTCTTGTAGGTCAAATCCCACTGTCTGGTTTCATTGCCACAGTTGGTGTTTTTTTACTGGTGGTATTTGCACTCCTGGTTTTTATCTGGTAGGTTCAATGAGGTGAATATTTTGCAGACAAATTGTTGTCTTTAGTTTTTCATTTTGTAATTTTGGATTGTATTCAAAATTCTCCTTTGTTTACATATAGTAGCAAAGAAAGTAGCATGTTATTTTGTCCATAGAAGAAGGTCTTGCATTTTCTGAAGCCTCATTTAGTCGACCATTGAAAGATAAACGAATATTAAATGCCAAGCATATGTTTCAGGTTTCAAAAGACACACCCCAAACCTAGAGGGATTGGAGTTGATATTGACACAAATGCATGTCCAATGACTGAGGAAAATCAGGTTTGTTAACCACCGATACTATTGTCATGTTGTTCTTCATTATTATTTCTGAAAGGCTTTTATTCCTGAAGTTTTTCCTTCATTCTTAGGTACCAAATCCGACTGAAGATGCAATTTATGCAAACTCTGCTGAACTTAGTCAAGCAGGAATTGGCCAACCTTCAAATGGAACTGACAATGAAATCAGTGAAAGTTCAAGAAAGAAAAGCGAAGATCTGGTTTATGCCAGTGTGAATTGGTCAAGAAAGAGCAAAACAAAGAAGACGGAGAATGATGCGATCATGAATCTCACTGGCGACTCCTTTGTGGAGGAGGAGAAATTTGAAAGGGGAGACATGCTTTTTGTGAGCTCTGCACTGGAAATGGGAAGTTTGTATGCAGAAGTTAAGCCTAGATATGTAAGGAAGTGAATATGCTCAGCTTAAATTCAGGAACAAATGTGCAACACAGAATAAATTATCACTCTGTGGCAGGGTTGGTTCTAAAGATAAGATGAAAAACTAAAGTCCTAGTACATGGTCAAGAAGGTTTTGAAAAAAATATTCCTACTGGCTGACACTGAATTAAGAACAATATGTTATATTGTTATGAATTTGTTTTACTCAAGGTAGAAACAAGGATCTTTTTGGCCAAAACATTTCTCTTGGAAAGTCATGACAATCATCTCCATTTCCAGCTTTTGTCAGTATAGAAACCATAACTAATCCAATTTTCTCACCACTCACACAATAATAACATCATGATGTCGAGAACAAGCTGCAAGAATTCCCAAAGCTAAGAAATGATGTCATTTTGTTCTTGCAGAAAAGAACAAATTGTTCTGTGCTCACATTGTAATGTTTAGGCCTCATTTAACTCTAGCTAGCTGATGCAACTTGTCAATATATGATATATTCACTTAATTTGAAATTGACAGAATATTTTAGAACCATCTGTATTTGCTAACGCCACAGCTGCAGTCTTCTGGCTTTATATGAGCTGTCAAAAAGCAATGGTGATAGTACCAAGTTTCTCTAAGATGTTTCTTCCCCTCCTCATTGTGATGCCAGTCGTAGTGGAGGGTGCTGTATCTCAGTGCTTTGTGCTGCATATTTATAAACATTTATTAAAGTTGCAATTGAAGAGTCAAACTTTATCTAGTTATAGTTTGACACTTCATTAAATTCACTTCAATCACATGCTTTAAAACCAAGTACTTTACAGTATTAATATCACTATTGCATGGTCTCCGTTTGGTTTGTGATTGTTTTAAAGTGTTTATTTGAGCTATCCATGTTTTACGAATTTGCATTTTAGCAACTCTTCTGTCATATAATCTTGATGTAGTGCAATACAATTTAATATAGTATCTTTGTTTAGTGTCTTTCTTTTATTATTTTTATTTTTAACTGAGCCCAAGTGTCTTTATTCTCTAACACACTTTGATTTGGCTTGTGTATGAAATGGGCACACATTCCTTTATAAATGCTACTTGTTATCTCAAATGCTCACTGGAGAAAGTTAAAATCAAAAGCTTGCTTCAGTATCAGTGGTTCCTGAATATGTGCTTGTTTTAAATCATGAATAATAGTTGTAGCCTATGGAGTTCGGTGTGATTTGTGTACAAAGCTACAGTTTTGTTCACAAACTGTGTGTGTGTAAGACTTGGTGTCAAACTTAGTGTTATTTTGCCATAAAGTTAAAGGTTGCAGGTGTTAAAACTATTAACACTAGTGAAACACTGCTGTGCAGAAACAGATGGTGTATCATTGGTGTGAGGAGAAGAGAAGAAATTCTCTCTGTTTTTCATACTTTAAGGTCTTTGAGGTGGAGCTTATTTTTTACATAAATATATGGTTGTACTCTTGGCATAAACAGTTTATTTTATAGCACACTGACAAGACGTCTCTAGCAGTGTTTCTTTACATCGACTTGATTATCTGGTTTATATTTAATCCATGCAATACACTGTAGTAATTTCTCACAAGATGAAAGTCTCTGTGTAGTGAAAGAACATGCCAGTTTTTTTTTTGTTTTTTGTTTTATGAATGCTTAATCTCTTCCTTGTGGGCTGCTGTGGGTTCTTTAAATTTTTGAAACAAATATGCATACACCATCCAGTATGTCGACATATACCTTCACATATATAAATAATCATGGTGGCTGCCATGGCTAAAAATGCCAGGGCCATTTTTTGGTCCTACTCAACCTGTGACCATGAGTTTGTTTTGGTGGGTAAAGTAGTTTGGATTTGAATAACTCAAACTTAAACTCTAACCAGACAGTTAATTAGCTAAACTTAAAACTAAGTGAATTAATACTATGAATAAAATATTTTCTCATTTAATATATTGCTTTCATCCAACATCATTTGCCAGCCTTATTTAAGGTCCTGCCATTCACATTAAATGTTGTGGGAGTTAAGTCTTATTTGGTTACTTGAGGTAGCAACATACTCATTTTCAGTAGAATATGTGCACACTGCCATCTAGTGTCAATGTTATCCGCTGGGATCATTGAGTGTAATTTTACGGAGCCCCCCAGGGGGCATGGGGAATTTTTTTTGAGCCCCCCAGGAGACATGGGGAATTTTTTTTTCTTTTGCGTTCCCTCGCAATAATCTACTGATCAGTTCATGCGGCATAATTGATACTGTAAGCCTTTTTTACGGTGGAAGCCGTACTTTCTGCTTTAATACAAGCTTATAAGGTTTTTCCATGGACTATTGAGTTATTATCGC
>NW_006799998.1:914830-929869 GCF_000485575.1 Poecilia formosa
GCTCTGATGCAGCTCTTACCACAAGCTTAATTCCAGATGTTCTCTGTAAGTTTCTTTGTCTTCTTTTAATATGGAAACTCAGGGTATTTGTTTACATCTAGCTTTTAGATTTAGAGATGTCAAACGCAACATTTAAAGAAGTTTATTTAGTTTCTAAAAACTTAAGGTGGAATCTAATGCTAATTGCACTGCATGATTAATAGTTAAATGCATTTAAAATTAAATGTGGAGAAAACTAAAGCCAGGATGTTTATCTCTCTAACATGCTGTTGTTTGACCTTCATCAGAGTACAAAGAAACAACTAAAACTTATAAGTTAAGCTGCAAGAGTGTACTTCAGAAAAAAGTTAAATCCACAAATCACACAGCAATTTCAAGCTTTCCACTTGGGAGAATTTATCTTGTTGGATGACCTGAGTAGGCACTGGGATAAAAATGGTAAATATTTATCAAATTGATCAGTGAATCACTTTGCAGAATCATAATTATCTTACTTCAAGAAGTTTACTGTAATGCCGTGAAACATGAACTGCAGATATCAGACAAGGGAACCAACAAAAATGAAGTTCAAAAAGATATATTTTTTTAAATTAATATTTTATAAGTAATAACAATAATATTAAAAAGAATCATTATAAAAGGTATGCCTGGACAATTCACAGAATTTCTTAGATTTATAGTTCTTCATTCAAACCGGAGGAAATAAACGAGGAAATAAACCTCTTTAAATAAAACTTAGTTACCCATACAAATTGTTTGTCACCCTTCATGTTTCAGATAAACACTCTGATTTTAATATCTGATAATGATTTACTGATTTAATAAAGCATTAGGTTTTTTAAAAAATTATTTTATTTAGCCCAACGTTAATAATACTGCTACAATGCTGCGATTCAGAAATGTTTGCATTCAACTAAGAAAGTAATCCCTGATAATAAAAAAAGTTATGCACAATGTAAAATACAATAGAACAATGTGGAGGAAGTGTAAAAAAATCTGTTTTTATAAAAAGTGGAATCTCAAAAATTATTCATACTAATCTCATAATCAGTGCAACAATCTAATTGTTTCTCGTGGTATTTTTAGTTTATCTGTATTAATTAGCACCAAGTCTTTTAGGTAGAAAAGCATACTTGGCACCAATCCACTTCAGCTACATTCACAGATTTTGTATTCAGTTTAAGTCAACAACTTAGATTAGACCTTAGTAAAATTTTAATACCAGTCAGAAGAAGTATTAAAAATAAAAAAATAAAAATAAAAATCAGATCAGTTATGTATAAATAAGTAAATTTGAAGCTAACTAAGGAGATTTGTTGTAGCTTATGTTCAAATTACCATGTTCTGGTTAAGTTAGAATCGGTTAGACATCAAAAATATAAATTCATTCTATTTAATTCCAAAGGCATTTATTAGTGCCTTTGGATATCCGATCAGTTAATTTTTAGTTCATCACTAACCACACCTGAATATTGACCAATTTGTACAAACATAAAATACCTCAAATAGAACATTTCTTGTTGAAGTACATGGGCTCAAGATCTCAAAAGGCTAAACATCAAATCCATTACTAAAGAAATTCAACAGGTGTAAAACAAAGGAATTGACACCCACTAATCTGGAAAACAAGGTGTTTTTCTAAGGTTTTGAAAATCTTATGACAATCGAAGCTCTTATGCCAAAATAGAGAAAATGTGATACAATTGTGAGCCTTCCCAGGAGCGGCTAGTCGACCAAAATTAATCCAAAACAGCATCAATAACTCAGCCATGAATAATCACAAATATCCATTGCTTACTGTCTTAACATACCTTTGACAACATATTTGTTGTTACATGTAGTGAGAAACTAAGACAACATTTCACATATTACCTGCATTTAAACATGGTAGAGTAAATAGAACTTATCTCTCTAGAAGTCATTCAATAAGAGGCAGAGCAAAGTCTGAAAAGGTCATCAGTCCATCATAGGGTTACTCATTAGACATATAGAAATAAACCCAAATGCACACTTAATCCAATTGATCTAGTTAACATCCCATGCATGTCAACTAGCCTAACATGCATGTATTTGCATTGTGGAAAAAGTACAGGAGTACATGGAAAGGAATAAGGATAACAAGGATAACATGTACACTGCATTTGGAAAGACATTCTTGCTGCAAGGGAACAGTGCTCACAACTGCTCCATTTTGAAGCCCAGTGAAAGGTTGTTTTTTTTTTTTGCCCCACTTGGATTAGTTTCACAATATATTAGCTTATTTGTTTTGACAAATACCTGCTATGAACTTTCTTTACATTATGGGGTTCAAATAATTTGCTTACCTCTTCTTGGATTTCCCTGAAACCATAGAAGTTTCACTCAGTGGCTTTGATACAGTTTTAGAGAAAACTGATGTAACAATGACTTGTTGCCAACCCAACATTGCAGAATTGTACCTGGTACAGAGATGTTGGAGGACAAGATTTTAAACATTAAAAGTTTGTGCAGCACAAATACTATTTTTCTTCAAAGCTAAAAGTGACATTGGATATTAGTCTTCCAACCTCGGAAATATAGATGTTCTGTGTATGTATAAGACTTAATTAGATCGATAATGTCTATTATATACGCACAAGAAGTTTCCAGAAGTGTCAGAAAAACTGGGAAAAAAATGCTATTAGTGTCCTTGTGTTGTCACAGCTTTGTAAAGATATTTTATTAGTGTCCATACTAACAATGTATCATTTGCCCTTTTCTTTAGATTCCTCTAAGAATGTCACAGTTTCAGTCAGTCCCTCTGGTCCGGTTCTAGAGAACAGCAATGTGACTCTGACATGCAACAGTGATGCCAACCCAGCAGAGCAGAATTACACCTGGTACAGAGCTGATGGAGGACAGGAAACTGTCTTTGGAACTGGAAAGATTTTAAACATTACAGTATCTATGAACAGAAAGAGTTTTTTCTGCAAGGCTGAAAATGATGTTGGAGAACAACATTCAAACATCACTCACATTGATGTTCTGTGTATGTATACAATTCAGATCACAAACATAAAGTTCACTATTAGCATCGGTTTATATCAGTTTCAGCTAAATTGGAAAATATACAGGCAATGTCCTTCAACTGTTATAACTTTGTAAAGATATTTACATATTTAAATGTACATATCTTTTACATTTATGCCCATATTAACATTGTAATATTAATATTTTTTTAGATTCCCCTAAAAAGGTAACAGTTTCAGTCAGTCCCTCTGGTTCGGTTCTAGAGAACAGCAATGTGACTCTGACATGCAGCAGTGATGCCAACCCAGCAGAGCAGAATTACACCTGGTATGAGGTTGAAGGAGCTCAGGAAATTGTCATTGGAACTGGAAATACTTTAAACATTACAGTATCTACAGACAGAGAGATTTTTTTCTGCAAGGCTCAAAATGATGTGGGATAAGAACGTTCCAACCTCAGTCACATTGATGTTCTGTGTACGTATGACGTTAGAGAACATGTTTCTATTTGATAAGTTGTTCACACTCCTTTCATGCACAGTGAAGAGGTTTGAGTATCCCTAAAATCCCGACAGTGTGGGTTCTTTGGCACTTCACTTCCTGAATGATGATTCTACTTATATACTTTGGCAAGAAGTGGTGGTTCAGACTGTGTGCTAGATCAGGATCAGAACAGATTCATGATTTTGAGGAAAAGGCAGAGGAATCTCACCAAGACAAGGGGAATCTGATGCTTAGCAGCTCGGGTTCAGCCTGTTAGGTAAACCTTTAATTTCCAACTGTTCCAGGAGAGACGGGGCTGTAAATATGCCACGTTTAAGATTTATACTGCAAAATCAGCTTTCAGGAGACATTTGCTGAAGGTCATCGGTTTCTGTCTCAGAGGAAAGCGTCAGGTTTGTTGAGGGAAACCAACTGTTAGCATCTCAGGTTGTGTTTCATTTTGGTGGTGATTGTTGACACAGAGGATGGAGCCCTTTGAGGATCTTTTTAATCTAGGTTCCATGTCTTCAGTGGGAGAGGCTCAATCATGGCACATGTTGGATTCAAATTGAGCAAATATGACTTTGATCTTGAGAGTCAGCTTCTCTAACACTGAAGACACTGAAAAGAAGATGGACAGATCCTTTCTAGTTAGTGAGCAAGTGGAGGAGTTTACAAGCAGGATGGAGCTGCAGATTGCTAAATGACTTTTGGCCTCATCTAAAGAAATGCAAACCTTGCTTTGCTCTGTTGTGGCGAAGAAAGAGCTGTGCTAGTGAAGCTCTCATTGTACTGGTCTGAGTTTTAACCATCACCTATGATCAGGAGCTATGGATCATGACAGGAAGTTTGAGATCCCGAGTATTAGAGTCTGAAATCACCTTGTGTAGAGATTAGCGCTGTCAATCATTCAGACTCTCCCCTTTCCTCTCTACTAAATGGATGTAGGAAGTCACCTGTTGCAAAACAAGAGACCTGTAAATACTTAGTTAATGTTGCCCAGAGTTATCTCTGTAAGCTTATACATAAGTGACTCGTGTTATTTTTTAGTTCCGAGTTTCATATGACAGTCCTCCTTTGAAGATGTTTGTGTTGATTGTTTATCATCTTTCCTGTTTCCTTTTTGTTGCTTCATGATGAAACACCAGACCTGCAGTATCATGTCTCTTTTCTCTCATGATGTCTTACTGCTCACACAACCTCTAAAACTTCCACATTTCCACCGCTGGCACAAAACTGTCTTCCTTCATTCAGTTCTTTATTTTATTTCCTCATGCTAAAAATGTTAAATTTATTTAAATAAAACAACTTTTGACAACTAAAGAGTTCACAATGTATCTAAGCAAGATTTACATGTTAAATTTCATTTAGTGTATTTTAATATTACTTTAAAAATATATTTTTTTCAACATTTATTTAGGATTTATATGCTGATTATATTCTTTGCTTTCATTCCAGTCCGTCCACAGATCCTGCTCTCATCAAACTGCACCAAAACTGCAAATCAGCTCAAATGCTCTTGTGAAACGGTGGGAAACCCGACTCCAATGACTCATTGGTTCTTGAATGGACAACCAGTTAGTCAATCTAGCCAGATGGTTACAAATGAGCTTCTAGATGGCTTACATTTGAGGAGCATCATCACTGTGAATGAGCCACAAAACAGAGATCTGTCCACCTTGCTGTGCTTCAGCTCCAACTCTTTGGGATCAGCCAGTAAAACGATTTTTGTCAGCTGGCTTGAGAGCTCAAGAGAAAACCAAGGTCTGTTTTTTGTTGGTTTTTGTTTCCCTGTCAAATTGTGAACCAAAATAATGCTGCAGCAAAAATAATTCTCATAATCTTCAATCTGTATTGCAGGGTTAATCCTAGCGCTTGTCTTAATCACCAGAGTTACTGGTTTTGTATTCCTTGTATTTGCCGTGCTGTATTTGGTCTGGTAAGTGAAGAGAAAAATAATTGTGTTTTGCTTAGTTTCTTAATTTGTTATTTTGTAGCTTCTGTAACAATTCCCCCTTGTTTATAGAGAAGATGAAAAAGTAATATGTTATTTTATCTCTGCAACTATAAGCATTTTGCTTTTTCTGAGGCTTTATTAAGTTGATCAATGAAAGAAAAAAAATAGTATGACATTTTCAGCATATTTTTTTAGGTTTCATAAGACTCACCATAAAGCTAGAGGGATTGGAGGTGATGTCAACACAGATGCATATCAAATGAAAGAGAAAAAAGAGGTTTGTTGACTACAACTTTTTCTTTTATTCTTTCATTATTGTCATTTCTAATAGGTGAATGAAATTGTCCTTTCATTCTTAGGTACCAAACTCAATCAAAGACGTCCTTTATGCAAACTCTGCTGCACTTACTCAAGCAGAAAACCACCAACCTGGAACTGGCATAAAATGCACCAACTCCACTTATGAGAATGTAGAAGAAACCAGAGAGTGTTCAGGAAAGAAAACTGAACATCTGGTTCATGTCAGTGTGAATTAGTCAAGAAATATCAAAACAAACTACAAAGAGGAGAAGATAGTAGGGGTGATATGCATTGTGTGAGCTTTTTGTTGGAACTGGGAAGTCTGTATGCAGAAGTTAAAACTAGAAATGTATGCAGAAAGTGAACATGCTCAGGTTAAAAACGGATATTTATTAAAATTTAAATACTGTGCAACAATTAAATAATCAAACTTTATCTAGTTACACTCAAATGCATTATCAAATTGCCTTCAAGGACATACCTGAAAACTGAGTATCTTTGTACAATATCAATATCAGTACTACCGGGTCTACATTTGATTTGTTATTATTTAAACATGTTTATTTGTCCAGTTGTTTGCTATCCACATTTTATCAATTTATATTTTAGCAGCTTTTTTATTATGTAAATAATTATATATAATGCAATGCAGTTTAATACAATGCCTTTGTTAAGAGTCTTGCTAAGAGTTTTTATTTTACTGTTTTTTTTCAGCCTATCTATTGTTTTCTGTCATTCATTTTGAATTGATTTGTGTAGAAAGGGGGCATACGTTGCCTTATAAATATTACTGGTTAACTCTAGTGCACACTAGAAAAAGGTTAAATAAAAAGCTTGACTGTTTAATTTCTGTTGTTCCTGAATATCTGTTATTTAACCAAACCACCAAAGTACTTTATACTAAAACATCATATCTTTAACTCTCCATGTTACCAACCGAAAACATCAAGGCAAAGTATGACCAGACTACACCACTAGCAAGATAAACTAGCTGCTTTTAGAAAACCATTCAACTTCAAATTCAAAAATACTTAATTGATCCCAAATGGAATTAAAATATTGTTGTGATTCATTTAATTAGAGTTATTTTAAATGGCGATGACTGTGGGCAGGAAAGATCTCCGGTTGCCATCTGTCAAACTTCTGAGATCTGAGAACTTTGCTCTCATCTGGAATGACAGCAGTAGTGAACTGTGATTGTCTAAGAAAAAAATGGAAAGCAAATTGTACATAGAAACAATAACCAAGCAATCCTGACCTCTTCTGGACAGATCCTGTATTGTGCCTGAAGGACATTTTCTCCAATAAACGCCCCTGGAACAGAAAGAGTTTTTCAGCAACAAGTGGAACAACCTTACATGTTTCAAATTTAACTGAGTCTAAGTTTCTAAGTCTTCTCAACTAATGCAGTTTTACTAATTTATACGTCCAAAAAGGGCACGACATATTTGAGGACATGGAGGCAAGAATGAGGGTTAAAAAATTATTTTATTTTAAAACTCTCTTGAAATTTTCTTTTGGTTCAGCTGCTTTGATTTTCTGTGAAGAAAAAGGAGAGAGAATTAAATACCCTCAGTCCCCCATGTTCCACAAAAGAGAGGAAAATACAAAACCCCAAAAGTATTAACCGAAAGATGGACCTAGTGAGCCGACCAAAAAGAACAAAACGGTACAGCAGAGGGCCATCCCTATACGGGGCGGTTGAAGCCCCTACTAATACCAGACAAAAGCAAAGAGAATGCACTGTAAAAAAAAGATCGACAACAGGACAACTGGTCCCACCAGGCCAAATTCACAACGAAAAGCAAACAAAGGCTAACCAAAACTATTGCATGGCAGGCTGGAGACGTCAGCTCCATTTGAGACATCATGCATAAGCAGCCTGCATGAAGAGAGCACAGCAGTAAAATTTGTCACTGAGTCATGGTGAAACTGGATCCTTCTGTAAGCATGACGATCAGTCTTGGCACACCGACCATGAGTGTTTGCTTCAGTACATAAAGTAGTTTGAGTATGATCAAAATTAAACTCAAACAAGATAGTTATATCCAACATAATTTACAAGCCTTAATGTACAATTCCTGCCAATCGCATTAAATGTTGGAGGAGTAAGGCTCTTAATTTTGAATATGGAAATTTATTTGTTTTACATTTTCCTATTATTTTTGTTACTTTCGATAATAGAAATCAACACACTCACTTTCAGTGTGCACACTGCCATCTAGTGTCAATCTACTCTATTACCATAAAATAAGGTTTTCTATAATGGAAACATAAAAAATCTATTCAGCTTCTAAAATAAAATAATAATTCAGTAGCTTATAGAGAAGCTACTTCAGTTTAAAAGCTTTGCTGCAACAACTTGCAAAACATCAAGCAGGACAGGACGAGACACAATGATGGAAAATTTAAGGCTAAGACAAACAGTATTTGGTTCCACCTCAGTCCTGCTGCTATCATTGAGTGTATCATGTAATTTAAAACATCTTTGATTATTTAGATCTGAAAGAAGCAATTCATGAGAAAAAATCTCTTTACTCTTTTTGATGTAAATAAGGTTATTGTCAACACTTTTAAGTTGGGTTCCCAGCCACAATACAGTGTATCTTGTTCTTTGGTAGAATTTATTTATTTTCTCTCATTTACTTTCTTAATGTTTTTCTATAAAACACAATGAGTTTGTGAATAATTGGTGTTGTAAAGAAGACGTTGACTCGGCTATCCTTACTGTCACATTCAGAAATCAGCTCAGTAGGTATTATGACACTAAGTGATGAAACTCATGAGCAGTGATTATCAAACATCCTCAGCCATGATGTGGTAGAATCTGCACAAAGAACCTGAGGTCAGGTTCTGGCAGGAAGGAGCCGTATATAATGATATATTCATATGAATGGAGTCACAGGTGATGTTCACAAGAGTGTCTATAAAAAACTAGTTAAACAAAAAAAGTGAGACATCAAGATGGTGGAGGCATCATGATATTTGAATGCCCTTCTTCCCTTCCCGCTTTTATAGAAAGAAACAATGTGAAATATCTTACAAAAAGTTTAAAATGTATTACTCAACAGCTAGTGCTGAATGCAAAACTTAACCCCAAGAAAACATTTGCACATATCCCATCAACATTGCTAATACAAATTGAAATCAAAAGGCAATATTTGCTTGAAACAACATAAGTGAGGAAAAACTCACTTATGAGCAAGTGTAAAATTATCCACCATCGGTTACATCAGTGGTAACAAATGGTTGAGGCCATAACAGAGTGATTGTGTGAAGTTTATCCTTTCTGTGGAGGTTTGTGCTGTAACTAGATAGACCAGCAGGTGCAGCCAGATTTTAGTGACTGTTACGACTGTCCATGTCATCAGTGGATGTAGATTCATAAAATCTCTATTTAAAATGAGGCACCAAGTAGACAAAGAAAGAGAGTCAAGCAGAAACATGTAGCAAAATGATCTTCATATTGATATGTGCAAATAAATATTTAATGTATATGCATAAATGGAATTTGTATTAATAGACGTATGTGGTTTTAGTTTATAAGGACTCTGAGTGTGATCATGGTTTTTTTTTTGTCTTCAGTTCTTGAGCTAAATCTCCATTGACGCTGATATTGACAAAAAAGCTGTTTGTTTTCGATAAATATATATTGTTCACTTACAACATGATGAAATAAGTGTGCTTCACACATTATGTGTTGCATGGTTAATATTGAATCCATGTTCATTGTCAAGATAACCTGAGATCATCCCATTATTTCCATGCAGGAGATTTTAGATTCCCTTTTAGTTCTCANAAATTGAGTTGGTCAGACTTAGGATACAAAACTGGCGTTGAACTCAATTGTTTTAAGTAAAGTCAAAGTGAAAAGTTCCTTCAGGTTAAAGATTTGTAAGTTTTTAGTTGAATGAACACAAAAAAAGTAAGTTGTCATAGCAAAAGCAAAAGAATTAAGTTAAATTAATGTAAATAAGTCCATAAGATGAACTACAGCCAAAAACACTTTTTAGAGTGAATATACAGTAAGTTTTTATCAGTAAAACTTAAAGTTTTCAGATGTGTGGCCTCACATTCAGTTTATATGATAGATGAAAACACAGAAGATTTTTCAAACAAAGTAGATATAAATTATTTTACAACAATAAGACAGTGTCAAACATAATGCAGACTTGCATAGATCCCTGAAACCTTAAGACAGAAATAAAATGTACGTCTGGTTAGTTCAGTCTTAAAGTATGACAGCTCCTGCTGAAAGGTTTGTAAAAGTCGTTTAAAACTACATGGATACAAGAAGAAAATAAAATAATAATTAGTCAACAATGTCCAGAGTTATCTCTGTAAAATTTGAAATAATTTGCTTTTGGTTTTTTGTTTTGTTGTTTTATTTTATTTTTTTTTCTCAAAAATATGTTATTAATTTTTGTTTTTAAGAACGAAACAACAAAAAGCAAAAGTTCAGCAGTGCAGTTTAAAGAAGAAAAAAACTAAAATTAGGAGCCATACATATTTTCATCATTTTATAGTCCAAGTCTAAGAGCGTAGTCCAAAAAGGGTTTCCATGCAAAGAGGTTTTAAGTGGACGAGGCATGTTAGGAAGTCAAGTGGGATGTATTCCAAAATAATACTAGGGAACTTATTGGAAATAAAATATTCTTCCAACCACAAAAGTTTAGGATATTACACATCTTACTCTTTTTTGTTTTTAATATATTTAGTTGATAGACCAAGGAGAAGAGACACTGAAACGAGATCACTGTTAGTTTCGATAATGTTTTATGATTTCAACCAGAATAGTTTCCCAGTCTACCTGGGTTTTAGTGCATGACCAAAGACAGTGTGTGAGGCTGACGTCATGTTACATTTAGAGCACAATGAAGAGGATCCTGGTTTAAAATTAGACACCCAGTTTGGGAGTCAGTTTTATGTTACGTTTAGTTCCACAAAGATTTTTATCCAATAGTTCTCCTTTGAAGAATTGTGTGCTGATTAGTCAGCTTTTCCACTTCCTTTTTGCTGCTTGATGATGAAACATGTTACTGCCCACATAACCCCAAAACACTCCGGTCTTCTAATGTTGGCACACAACTGTCTTTCATCATCGAGTTTTTTTTTTTTCATTTTCTCTGCTGAAGTCATTAAATCTACCAAAATAAAACAACTAATCATGACTAAAAAGCTTCACAAAGTATCCTAGCAAGATTTTAAAATAAGTGTTGATTTTCATTCAGTTTATATATATACATATATGTATATAAATTTATTTTGCATTTATTACTGATTACATTCTTTGCTTTCATTCCAGTCCCTCCACCGATCCTGCTCTCATCAAACTGCACCAAAACTGCAAATCAGCTCAATTGCTCCTGTGAAATGGAGGGAAAACCGACTCCAGTGACTCATTGGTTCTTGAATGGACAACCTGTTAGTCCATCTAGCCAGATGGTTACAAATGAGCTTCTAAATGGCTCACATTTGAGGACCATCATCACTGTGAATGAACCACAGTACAGAGATCTGTCCACCTTGCTGTGCTTCAGCTCCAACTCCTTGGGATCAGCCAGTAAACAGTTTTTTGTCAGTTTCCTTGAGAGCTCAAGAGAAAACCAAGGTCTGACTTTTTCTCTCTTTAATTGGTTAAATTTGTGAATCAAATTCATGCTGCAGCTGCAGCAGAGTAACTTTGATAATACTGTTTTCTTGTAGGTCAAATCCCACTGTCTGGTTTCATTGCCACAGTTGGTGCTTTGTTACTGGTGGTATTTGCACTCCTGGTTTTTATCTGGTAGGTTCAATGAGGTGAATATTTTGCAGACAAATTGTTGTCTTTAGTTTTTCATTTTGTAATTTTGGATTGTATTCAAAATTCTCCTTTGTTTACATATAGTAGAAGAGAAAGTAGCATGTTATTTTATCCATAGAAGAAGGTCTTGCATTTTCTGAAGCCTCATTTAGTCGATCATTGAAAGATAAACGAATATTAAATGCCAAGCATATATTTCAGGTTTCAAAAGACACACCCCAAACCTAGAGGGATTGGAGGTGATATTGACACAAATGCATGTCCAATGACTGAGGAAAATCAGGTTTGTTAACCACCGATACTATTGTCATGTTGTTCTTCATTATTATTTCTGAAAGGCTTTTATTCCTGAAGTTTTTCCTTCATTCTTAGGTACCAAATCCGACTGAAGATGCAATTTATGCAAACTCTGCTGAACTTAGTCAAGCAGGAATTGGCCAACCTTCAAATGGAACTGACAATGAAATCAGTGAAAGTTCAAGAAAGAAAAGTGAAGATGTGGTTTATGCCAGTGTGAATTGGTCAAGAAAGAGCAAAACAAAGAAGACGGAGAATGATGCGATCATGAATCTCACTGGCGACTCCTTAGTGGAGGAGGAGAAATTTGAGAGGGGAGACATGCTTTTTGTGAGCTCTGCACTGGAAATGGGAAGTTTGTATGCAGAAGTTAAGCCTAGATATGTAAGGAAGTGAATATGCTCAGCTTAAATTCAGGAACAAATGTGCAACACAGAATAAATTATCACTCTGTGGCAGGCGTGGTTCTAAAGATAAGATGAAAAACTAAAGTCCTAGTACATGGTCAAGAAGGTTTTGAAAAAAAAATTCCTACTGGCTGACACTGAATTAAGAACAATATGTTATATTGTTATGAATTTGTTTTACTCAAGGTAGAAACAAGGATCTTTTTGGCCAAAACATTTCTCTTGGAAAGTCATGACAATCATCTCCATTTCCAGCTTTTGTCAGTATAGAAACCATAACTAATCCAATTTTCTCACCACTCACACAATAATAACATCATGATGTCGAGAACAAGCTGCAAGAATTCCCAAAGCTAAGAAATGATGTCATTTTGTTCTTGCAGAAAAGAACAAATTGTTCTGTGCTCACATTGTAATGTTTAGGCCTCATTTAACTCTAGCTAGCTGATGCAACTTGTCAATATATGATATATTCACTTAATTTGAAGTTGACAGAATATTTTAGAACCATCTGTATTTGCTAACGCCACAGCTGCAGTCTTCTGGCTTTATATGAGCTGTCAAAAAGCAATGGTGATAGTACCAAGTTTCTCTAAGATGTTTCTTCCCCTCCTCATTGTGATGCCAGTCGTAGTGGAGGGTGCTGTATCTCAGTGCTTTGTGCTGCATATTTATAAACATTTATTAAAGTTGCAATTGAAGAGTCAAACTTTATCTAGTTATAGTTTGACACTTCATTAAATTCACTTCAATCACATGCTTTAAAACCAAGTACTTTACAGTATTAATATCACTATTGCATGGTCTCCGTTTGGTTTGTGATTGTTTTAAAGTGTTTATTTGAGCTATCCATGTTTTACGAATTTGCATTTTAGCAACTGTTCTGTCATATAATCTTGATGTAGTGCAATACAATTTAATATAGTATCTTTGTTTAGTGTCTTTCTTTTATTATTTTTATGTTTTAACTGAGCCCAAGTGTCTTTATTCTCTAACACACTTTGATTTGGCTTGTGTATGAAATGGGCACACATTCCTTTATAAATGCTACTTGTTATCTCAAATGCTCACTGGAGAAAGTTAAAATCAAAAGCTTGCTTCAGTATCAGTGGTTCCTGAATATGTGCTTGTTTTAAATCATGAATAATAGTTGTAGCCTATGGAGTTCGGTGTGATTTGTGTACAAAGCTACAGTTTTGTTCACAAACTGTGTGTGTGTAAGACTTGGTGTCAAACTTAGTGTTATTTTGCCATAAAGTTAAAGGTTGCAGGTGTTAAAACTATTAACACTAGTGAAACACTGCTGTGCAGAAACAGATGGTGTATCATTGGTGTGAGGAGAAGAGAAGAAATTCTCTCTGTTTTTCATACTTTAAGGTCTTTGAGGTGGAGCTTATTTTTTACATAAATATATGGTTGTACTCTTGGCATAAACGGTTTATTTTATAGCACACTGAGAAGACATCTCTAGCAGTGTTTCTTTACGTCGACTTGATTATCTGGTTTATATCTAATCCATGCAATACACTGTAGTAATTTCTCACAAGATGAAAGTCTCTGTGTAGTGAAAGAACATGCCAGTTTTTTTTTTGTTTTTTGTTTTATGAATGCTTAATCTCTTCCTTGTGGGCTGCTGTGGGTTCTTTAAATTTTTGAAACAAATATGCATACACCATCCAGTATGTCGACATATACCTTCACATATATAAATAATCATGGTGGCTGCCATGGCTAAAAATGCCAGGGCCATTTTTTGGTCCTACTCAACCTGTGACCATGAGTTTGTTTTGGTGGGTAAAGTAGTTTGGATTTGAATAACTCAAACTTAAACTCTAACCAGACAGTTAATTAGCTAAACTTAAAACTAAGTGAATTAATACTATGAATAAAATATTTTCTCATTTAATATATTGCTTTCATCCAACATCATTTGCCAGCCTTATTTAAGGTCCTGCCATTCACATTAAATGTTGTGGGAGTTAAGTCTTATTTGGTTACTTGAGGTAGCAACATACTCATTTTCAGTAGAATATGTGCACACTGCCATCTAGTGTCAATGTTATCCGCTGGGATCATTGAGTGTAATTTTACGGAGCCCCCCAGGGGGCATGGGGAATTTTTTTGAGCCCCCTGGAGACATGGGGAATTTTTTTTTCTTTTGCGTTCCCTCGCAATAATCTACTGATCAGTTCATGCGGCATAATTGATACTGTAAGCCTTTTTTTACGGTGGCCGCCGTACTTTCTGCTTTAATACAAGCTTATAAGGTTTTTCCATGGACTATTGAGTTATTATCGCGGGGTAATAAGTCATCTGATTGTGTCTCCATTGTGTTCGTGTCTGAATGGTTTAAAGGGCTGCTCTCTGTGCAGCAGATCAGGGAACGCAAAAGAAAAAAAAATCCCCATGTCCCTGGGGGGCTCCGTAGTTATTTAACCAAACCACCAAAGTACTTTATTCTAAAACATCATATCGTTAACTCTCCATGTTCCCAACCGAAAACATCAAGGCAAAGGATGACCAGACTACACCACTAGCAAAATAAACTAGATGCTTTTAGAAAACCATTCAACTTCAAATTCAAAAATACTTAATTGATCCCAATCGGAAGTTAAATATTGTTGTGATTCATTTAATTAGAGTTATTTTAAATGGCGATGACTGTGGGCAGGAAAGATCTCCTGTTGCCATCTGTCAAACTTCTGAGAGTAGTAAAATTTGTCACTGAGTCATGGTGAAACTGGATCCTTCTGTAAGCATGACGATCAGTCTTGGCACACCGACCATGAGTGTTTGCTTCAGTAC
>NW_006799998.1:930353-935864 GCF_000485575.1 Poecilia formosa
GACCAGCTTGCAGAGAGTTTACCTCATTCTGGACAAGGTAAATACCCAGCAGACTTAGGAAACCCAATTTACCCATAAGCTGGAGAGCTGGGAGCACGACTCCATCCTCTCAGAAGCAGAACGAGAGAGAAAAAGGCGAGGTGTGCAGCTACAACATTGTGTATACATTATCAGCATTAGATCTACATCAGGGATGAAACATTTGCACACTAAATTAATGAGTAACTGATGCTAGATGTACAGGTGAGATTACAGAGTCAAATCTGATGGGACTGTTTACATTTCTCTGGGGAAGTTCATTGTCATATAGTGAATGTTTGATTTGCTACCTCTCTTTCAGTTCCTGGAGCTTCTGAATAGGTGCACACTTTTAAGGAAGATGACTTTTCCACTGACTGCTTAAACATAAACAGTCATTGTCTATTTGATACTCCACACCGGAAGCAAAGAGTTTTGAACCAGGTTAATATGATCTTCATTAATAATTGGATTCACTGGAATACAATTATTTTGTAAAACAAATAAGGAAAACAAAGAGTTCTGGCATTTCAGTTACAAGGTGAGACATTTGAATTCCTAAATATTGATTCTTTCAACTTGTCAGTTTTTGTACTTTTGGACAAGTACATACCTAGAAAGGAAGATTAAAATCTAATAAAATACATAAAATAGTGTTAATTTATGTATTTGTTCTTGCTGTTATAAAACAGTGTAGTTGAGAAATTCCTGTTATTTTGTCTATCTTAACCTCTTTTTGTTTTCAATATAAGGAAGAAAAAAATTAAGAGGGTCTATTTTTTGTTTTATTATACAGTAATAATTTCATAAAACACTAAAATTAAATATTACGGTTGGCTCTTTTTTGTCACTTAGATGATACACAACAAATCTAAAAAATGAAATAATCTATGAAGACTCTCATTTTAAAAACAGCACTGACATATTATTTTTACCAATTTCAAATTTTGATTTATTAAACTATTGAATGATACTTCTTGCCAAATTATGTTTTTGAAATATTAGAATATAGTTACATGGTAAAAAGACACAACATAAATATAAGTACATATCGATCTTCAAATAGTTTATATATTTTTCTTTTAAAGTATATAAATAAGATGATCACAGATGGTTTCTGTTGTTTGCAGAGTAATTTGACATCAGCTCAACAAACATGACTGGACCTCTGATGATTCTTCTCATTGGCTCTTTACTACAAGGTGAGTTTCTAATTGGTTACATTTAAACTTTGCTGAAATTTTTAGTACACTGAATATATATTGTTGTATTTAAATCATTCCCGGTTAGAGTGTTTGTAAGGTAATCCAAATTAAATTATTGAATAAGTAATGGAGTTTTCATAAGAACCCCATCCTAATTTAAATTATAAATCAAATCGTAAATAATTTTCTATCATTCCATTAAGCATTTCCATTAGCAGCATGTAAACAGAGGTTAGAGAGAAAAATCATTAAAATCATTGAACACCTGAATATTTAATCAGTTTCATTCTTTGAGCGTGTTGTTACTCAAATTTTATTGGTTGTTTGAGCTCAAATTATTATACATTTTCATAAATTGCAAATTACTGTGAAACATGACCCATCTTTACACAGTGTTTACATGAACAGTGTAAACTTTTAACCAGTTTCTAAGTAAAAATCTGAGACAAATCAGGCAAGAATCTCTTGACTGTAACAGTGTCTTGAATGAAAGATGATCTGCCAAGTCTCAATGTTAAAATTGTTGCTGTTTTTCAATTCATGATAAAGGTTAAATAAAATATTGCAGCATTTTTTCCTTTCAATATCTGTTTTCTTTTTCAGGCTCCAACTGTAACAGTTTCAAGGTTAATTTGCCACAGACTGTGAAAGTTATGACAGGATCATGTGTGACCGTCCCATGCTCCTTTGATGTAGAGAACAATCATGAACAGAACTTGAATAAAAACTGTAAAGCTATATGGAAACTAGAGAACAGAAATCCAATAACAGGAGACTTAACAAAGAAAGACTGCACCACAAACTTCAACAATATGCAGGTTCTTGATACCAATAATTACTTCTTCAGACTGGAGTGTAACAATGCTCTGAAATACAATTTTAAACCACCATATGTAAAAATTGAGGTCACAGGTAGGTTAACATACACATGCAGAATTTTGATGGATAAATTATGTTAAAACAGCTAACTTTGAATTTATTGTATTTTACTGACACACTGATAATGAACAGCATCTGAACTGTCCAACCAGATAATTTTCCCTCACCAACTCTGACTCCGTCCACACTGAAGATAAAGGAGGGAGAGTCAGTGAGTCTGACCTGCTCTGCTCCGGCTCCATGTCTGCCTCATCCTCCAACCCTGAATTGGACCCCAAAACTGGGGGACATTCAGGAAACACTGCAGGAGAATCAGGACAAAACTAAATTCAAGACCTCAGTTATGAACTTCACTGCTTCTCACCTCCATCATGAGCAGAACATTTCCTGCACTGCTGTGTACAAGAAACAAGGTGGAGGCTCTGATGCAGCTCTTACCACAAGCTTAATTCCAGATGTTCTCTGTAAGTTTCTTTGTCTTCTTTTAATATGGAAACTCAGGGTATTTGTTTACATCTAGCTTTTAGATGTAAATATCAAACACAGCATTTAAATAAGTTTTTTTTTTGTTTCTAAAAACTTAAGATGGAATCTAATGCTAATTACACTGCATGATTAATAGTTAAATACATTTAAAATTAAATGTGGAGAAAACCAAAGCCAGGATGTTTATCTCACAAACATGCTGTTGTTTGACCTTCATCAGAATAAAAAGAAACAATTAAAACTTATAACTTTAGCTGTAAAAGTGTACTATAAAAAAAATTTAAATCAACAAATCACATAGTAAATTAACGGACTTACCAGTCAGCTTTCCACTTGGTAAAATTGACCTTGTTGGATGACCTGAGTAGACACCAGGTTAAAAATTTTAAATATTTATCAAAATTATCAGTGAATCACTTTATAGAACCAAAATTTACTTACTTCAAGAAGTTTACTGCAAATGCAGTGAAACATGAACTACATATATCAGACAAGGGAACCAAAAAAAAAACAAACAAAAAAAAACAAAAACTCCATACTAAAATATAGTAGAGAATGAAGTTCAAAAAGATGTTTTTTTTTATTTCAAACTAATATCTTATAAGTAATAACAATAAGATAAAAAAATAATCATTATAAAATGTAGTCCTGAACAATTCACAGAATTTCTTAGATTTATAGTTCTCCATTCAAACCTGCAGAAAATAAACCTTTGTAGATAAAACGTCCATACAAATTATTTGTTACCCCTCATGTTTCAGACAAACACATTGATTTTAATATCTGATAATGGTAAACTGATTTAATAAAACATTAGGTTTTTAAAGAATTATTTTATTTAGCCCAAAGTTAATAATACTGCTGGAATGCTGCGATTCAGAATTGTTTGCATTCAACTAAGAAAGTAACTCCTGATAATAAAAAAAAGGTATGCACAATGTAAAATATAATAAAACAATGTAGAGGAAGTGTAAAAAAATCTGTTTTTATTTACATTTTAGTAAAAAGGAGAATGTCAAAACTTATTCCTGTTTATCTTATAATCAGTGCAACAATCTAATTGTTTCTAGTGTTTTTACAGTTTTACTATTTTAACTTGCACCCACTCTTTTACGTAGAAAAGCATACTTGGCACCAATCCACCAATCTTAGCACAATTTTAATACCAGTCAGAAGAAATATTAAAAATAAAAAAAAGAATAATCCACCTAATAAAAAAATGTTTCTTAACTGTACCAAGCATTATATTATAAGCATTTTGTCATAACTTAGATGAAGTTCAGATCAGTTATGTATAACCAAGCAAATTTGAAGCTAATTAAGGAGATTTATTGTAGGTTATCCTCAAATTGCCATGTTCTGCTTGAGCTAAAATCTGTTAGACATCAAAAATATAAATTCATTGCACTTGATTCCAAATGCATTCATTAGTTTATAGTTACTTTTTAGTTAATCACTAACCACATCTGAATATTGACCAATTTGTACAAACATAAAATACCTTAAATAGAACATTTCTTGTTGAAGTACATGGGCTCAAGATCTCAAAAGGCTAAACATCAAATCCATTACTAAAGAAATTCAACAGGTGTAAAATAAAGGAATTGACACTCACTAATCTGGAAAACAAGGTGTTTTTCTAAGGTTTTGAAAATCTTATGACAATCGAAGCTCTTATGCCAAAATAAAGAAAATGTGATACAATTGTGAGCCTTCCTAGGAGCGGCTAGTCGACCAAAATTAATCCAAAACAGCATCAATAACTCAGCCATGAATAATCACAAATATCCATTGCTGAGCTCCTCCACTGCTGACTTTAAAGTAAATAAAGACCTGTCTTAACCCCCCAAAATGTTGATGTCACAAATACCATTGACAACACATTTGTTGTTGCATGTAGTGAGAAACTAAGTCAACATTTCATATATTACCTGCATTTAAACATGGTAGAGTAAATAGAACTTATCTCTCTAGAAGTCATTCAATAACAGGCAGAGCAAACTCTGAAAAGGTCATCAGTCCATCATAGGGTTACGCATTAGACATATAGAAATAAACCCAAATGCACACTTAATCCAATTGATCTAGTTAACATCCCATGCATGTCAACTAGCCTAACATGCATATTGTTGCATTGTGGAAAAAGTACAGGAGTACATGGTAAGGAATTAAGCAAGGAGAATATGTAGAATATGTACACTGGATTTGGAAAGACATTCTTGCTGCAAGGGAACAGGGCTCACAACTGCTCCATTTTGAAGCCCAGTGAAAGGTTTGTTTTTTTGTTTATAGCAGCTTATTTGTTTTACCAAGTACCTACTATGAACTTCCTATATATTATGGAGTTCAAATAATTTGCTTACCTCTTCTTGGATTTCCCTAAAGATACAGAAGTTTCACTAGGTCGCTTTGACACAGTTCTAGAGAAAACTGATGTAACAATGACTTGCAGCAGTATTGCCAACCCAACATTGTAGAATTATACCTGGTACAGAGATGTTGGAGGACAAGATTTTAACAGAGTTTGTGAAGTACGAATACTTTTTTTTTCTGCAAAGAAAGCTGAGAGTGACATTGGACATTAGTCTTCCAACCTCAGACACGTAGATGTTCTGTGTATGTATACGACTTAATTAGATCACCAATTCATATTATATTTGCATTGAACAAGAAGTTTCCGGAAGTGTTAACAAAACAGGAACAAATTGCTATTAGTGTACTTGAGTTGTCACAGTTTTGTAAAGATATTTTATTAATGTCCATCTTAACAATGTATCATTTGCCTTTTTTTTTAGATTCCCCTAAGAATGTTACAGTTTCAGTCAGTCCATCTGGTTCGGTTCTAGAGAACAGCAATGTGTCTCTGACATGCAGCAGTGATGCCAACCCAGCAGAGCAGAACTACACCTGGTATGAAGTCAAA
>NW_006799998.1:936940-952082 GCF_000485575.1 Poecilia formosa
TTGGAAAATATAGAGGCAATGTCCTTCAACTGTTATAACTTTGCAAAGATATTTGATTTGTGGTGATATTAACAATGTATCCAATGTATCATGTCTCTTATTTCTAGATTCCCCTAAAAATGTCACAGTTTCAGTCAGTCCATCTGGTTCGGTTCTAGAGAACAGCAATGTGTCTCTGACATGCAGCAGTGATGCCAACCCAGCAGAGCAGAACTACACCTGGTATGAAGTCAAAGCAGCCCAGGAAATTGTCACCGGGACTGGAAATACTTTAAACACTACAGTATCTACAGACAGAGATATTTTTTTCTGCAAGGCTCAAAATGATGTGGGAGAAGAACGTTCCAACCTCAGTCACATTGATGTTCTGTGTATGTATGACGTTAGAGAACATGTTTCTGTTTGATATTTTGTTCTCACTGCTTTCATCTGATCATTTTCCTTTCATTGTAAAGAAGTTTAAATTCTGGAAGCTGTTTTCTTTGGTGCTCCACCTCCTGATGAATATCACTATTGGCAAGAGGTGAAGGTTCAGACTAAGATCCATTTTCATGATTTTGATGAAAAGGCAGGCCACCATCAGAGGGGAATCTCACAAAGACTAGGGAAACCTGTGGTTTAGCAGGTTGGATTCAGCAGTGATGGTCCACCATCTGGAGCTGAGATGGTCACATTAGTGCAGTGAGCCTTAGGTAGAAACAGGAAGTCTCTGGTTGACATAGACTGTGTGTTATGTGATTGTGCCTGGTGCATTTTTGGTCAGAACATTATTGTTCCTCATTGAAGCAACTAGACGTGGCTAGAACAGTCAAATTGCACCAGGTAAAGAGAAGTGTTAGTTGAAAATTATATTACTCAAGCAGAAGTAATTATGTTGCACTAACACTACTCTTAGAAGTTCCTCTTTTGAAAAGGTTATTCAAATAGATGGAGTGGAGCAAATGTAACTAGTTAATGCACATTCTCAGGACTGACTTCTTCTTTTTCAGAATATAATTCTATAACCAATTATGCTTCAGTTGAATTATGTGTACAAGATCTAGATCTTAATTTCTAAAAACCATTGCACAGCAATTTCAGTTAACATGTATTTCCAGGTGATAAATTAACCCAGATATTTAACGCACACACAGACATACACAGGTATAATCCGAAGATCATACCAACACAGGTTCATATTTCTTTATGCGATCTGTCAAATTTGGTGCCAGGGACAAAGCCACATTTCACGCAATCAGGGTACTGTACCCATATTTCCTTTTGTACATAAAACAATGTTCTAGCATATGCAGACACCTAGCTCTGGTATCTGGTTTGCCCTGAATGCAGGTAGGATATGTAAAACAAAAAAAATAAAAAATAAAAAAATAAAACAAGAAAAAGACAAATGAAATTTTGCTCCTTAAGAATTGTGACAAAATCATAGTTTTGTTTTTACAGGCAGTAAATTGACTTTCATCGGCTTGATGGCCAATTGTCAATGTTATTAACTTTAAGAGAGCTTGATCGAGATATTTTACATATTTGCCAAACAAGATTTTAAAATACATTTTCATGTTTTGTTTCAGTTTTTACAATTATTTTTGATACTGGATCTTTGCGTTATTGCATTTATTTTTATATGCAGCATCTTCATGCTTTTCTTTCTTCCTTTCAGTTCCTGCACGGATCTTATTTTCATCTAAATGCATGAAAACTTCAAATCAGGTCAGCTGTTTCTGTGACACAGCAGGAAACCCGTCTCCAACAACTCACTGGAACTTGCACGGGAAACCAATTACTCAGCCTAGCCAGATGGTGATTACACATGACTCTCTAAATAACTCGTATCTGAGGAGCATCATCACTATTGTTGAACCACAGGACAGAGATCTGTCCACCTTGCAGTGCTTCAGCTCCAACTCTTTGGGGTCGGCCAGTAAAGGGTTTTGTGTCAGATGCCTTGACAACTCAAAAGAAAATGAAAGTATGTCTTGTCTCTTTAAATTTGCAAATGAAATTCATGCTGGAGCAGAGTAATTTTCATAATTTTTATCTTCCACTTGTATTGTAGGTCAAATCCTGACACCTGTCTTGATTGGCAGTACTGTGACTTTTTTACTTATAATATGCGCCTTGCTGGTTGTTGTCTGGTAGGATATGCAGTATTTTTTTATAAGTTTGTTTTGCTGTCTCCACAGCCTTCTTCTGTTCACCAATAAAAGACAAGATTTATGTCAGATGTTCTGCATATTTTGTAGGTTTCAGAAGACTCACTATAAACCTAAAAGTGTCGCAGCTACTTCAGGTCAACATGAAGCCAATGAGCAAACCAAGGTAAATTGACATTGCTTTGTTACAAATTATTTTGTTTTTTTTTTTATTTATTTATGTTTTATCGTTTTATCGTTTTCAAGGCTTCTCTTCCAATTCAAATAACCAAAAACAATATAAAAAAGTTGTTCATATTGTGTGGATCTTTTTTTCAGGCCGACAACAGCCAACCTTCAACTGGAACTGATTTAAGCTGCAACAATCCAGAAAAAATGAGTAAAAGCTCAGCAGACAAAAGTGAAGATGTGGTGTATGCTCGTTTAAAATGGAGAGAAAATACCAAAGTGAAGGAGGAAGATATTTACGTGAACCTTGAACTGTCCGATGGCTCCTGTTTGAATGAGAAAAAGTGTGAGAATGGGGGAGAACATTCTGTGAGCAAAAAAGAGGAAATAGAAAGTATGCGTGCTGAAGATAAGATTAAAAACATAAGAAAGGAATCAGAGGTTGTATATGCTCAGGTTAAATTTCAGACCAAAACCCCAGAGTCTCAGTAAATTATCATTCTCTCAACATAATAGTGAAATTAGACTCAAGAGAAATAAAAGTTTAACAGTGAAAATCAAGGAGGGTTTAAAAAGAACAAAATCCTAGTGGCTTACACTTATTCATTTCATTCATCTATTAGTACCCCAAGCATACAAATCTAGACTTAAAGTGTGCATACTTATAGTGCATAGATCATAAAACTCTCTGTTAAAATGTTTCCTAAGTACGCAACAAAAACAAAAACATAAAAATGTAATGGCACATCATACAGAAAGCAGGTAAAGTTAACATGGAGTATGCTTTATGTGAGCTTGGTATGAGCTCTGTCATGTTGGAGACGTTCCAGTTGTTTGTTTCACTTGGACATTGAAAAGCATGTGAAGCCCTGTGTGAGTTTTTTGGAGGCTAATATTATCACAGTAATTTACAACTTGACATCAACATACCTGAGCTGGGATGTTCATGCATGAGGTTTGCATGTCCACTGCTTGCAGAGTCTTCTTCTCTGTTCTCACCTTCTCTCTTCAGTCTGAAAACATCCATGTTAAGTGATTTCTAAAGACAGCTCATGTAAGTCTGTTTTGTTGTTAGTCTGTGTTGGTTATGTGATGGACTGACACTCAAAAGAACATGTTCTGTCGCTCTCAGCTCTAGGCTGTCTAAAACAAACAGAAGAATACGTGTATGAATCTAAACCTACACATCAGCAACTACCATGCAGAGACTGAAGCGTAGGAGAATTTAGTCGTGTCATCTTCATCACACTTTAACTGAACAGTTTTGAGAGAAACCCTCAATGTGTCATAAGTTGACTATAAAGTAAAAACCTTAAATTCTCTTTCCAGAATTTAAGGTTTAAAGTCCACAAAGCTTTTACCTTCCACCCCCTAAAAAGTGATAACTCTACACTGAAAATGGAGCCACCAAGATACATTCAAATTTCAGTCCTTTGCCTGCTCCAGTAACTGGAAATATAAGTTCCAATGGCAGTGTTCTAATAAATTTATATTTTCTAAATATGACATTACATAATAAATACCTCTGATAATTAGGGTATTATGGGGTTCATCATTGTAACACTTACAAAATGCTGTCATGCTTAGTCAGCATGTTGTCAGCAAATAACTGATGGTTAAGTCGAGATCGCAGAGAGAAAATAAGAATAGGGCTGTTCACAACTGTTTGCATTTACATGTTTTTTTTGTACTTGACAGTTTTTAAATTAGTTCCTCCCTTGTTAAGACATTTTCTGAAAAATATGGTAAGCTCACTAAGATGGCTTCTCTACTGAGCATTTGAATCCTGGGACTGTTAGTGCACAGATATTTAATCAAGTGTTAAAATTTAAGGAGGTAAAGGGAAAGGAGCTGTGAGAGCTTTGTTATGAGGTGAGTCGTGTTCACTTATAATGTTGAACTTTGAGCTTGTTTTGGAGATTATGAAGTACAAACCTGCTAAAAAAAAGGTTACCTTTGTAAATGTAAAGAAAAAATGCAGCTAAATGTTTAATGAAATGTTTGTAGATCTTGTGTTTGTTGACTTATGCTAACTACATTTTTGCCAACATACTGAATAAAAGACAAAAGAGATCGTACATTTCACTAGTTCTTTTTGTTTGTTTTATTCTATGTTAGATGACATTATGATTAGGTTATGTCATATGATCAACTTCCTGCAGATTACTTTGATTCTCAGTAAAATTGTGATTTCTTCTAAACTGAGGCTCTTTTCTCCATCACTGCTGATTATCCCACCAAATTACAACATCAAGATGATACATGATAATATCTCATGTTTGTTAAAGTAATCAACAACTTTACAAAAACATACATTGTGAACTAACACATCTCTTCATCTGGTGAATGTCACCACAATAAAATGAACCTTTCATTATTAAAAAAAAAAAAAAAAATATTGATTACTTGTCTATTGACGGTTTCTAGTTTGCTCAACATTCACAGCAAAAAAGATGCCTGGAACTCTGATTTTACTTCTCATTACCTCTGTACTGCAAGGTGAGTTTATACTGATATAATTGAGATGTAATGAAATATTTTTAACTGTAAACATTCATGTTTGAAAGTTTCCAGGTTTCATTGCCTGTAAAACAATCCCAAAAGAAAGGCAGATTAAAAGCATAAAGATTTTTTATGGAGTGAAAGAACATTTTCATTTGAGGGCTGCAATGTCCATGTGGAAGGGAATTGACAAAGTTATTTTTAAAAAGCTGACTATTTAAAATGTGTTTTTTATTCATAATTAATCTGACAAATAAAGCTGCAGCATACCCTCAACTAATCTTTCTGATGTTACGATTTTAACATGTCATTTACAACTTCATTGGCCATATAAACTAAAACAAGAAAATGCATGAATTTGCAAATTCAATTCAAACATAAATTATACTTTTACAACATTTACACTTGCCACATCCTCATTTAGTCAACAAATTGCTTGCCAGTAAACATTAAAACAATGACAATCAGGACCTGTATGTGTGGCAGTATTTAAATAATAAATGATCAGAAAAGTGTCATGTCAGTACAGGATCCTCAGCGAATATGAATTATTTATTGTTATTTTCTTAATATGGAAAGTGTTCACTAACCTGATGCGCTGTCTTCCTCTAATTTCTGTTTTATTTCGCAGCCAATGATTGTAACAAGTTTGAGGTTAATTTGCCTCAGACTGTGCAAGTTAAGAAAGGATCCTGTGTGACCGTTCCCTGCTCCTTTGACATAAGGAGTGAATATAACGGTAACTTAAATGATACATGTGAAGCTAGATGGGTTTTCAATCCAAGTTTGACCCCACAACTGACTGAGACAAATCCAGTAACGGGAATCCTAACAAGGAAAAATTGCACCACAACTTTCAATGATATGCAGCCTCATCACAACAAGGCTTATAATTTCAGACTGGAGTGTAAGAATGATCTGAAATACACGTTTACAAATAAGAAAGTGATATTCAAAGTCACAGGTAGGCTTACATATCCACACACAGAATTTTAATCAATAAATTGTGCTAAAGCAACTCACTTTACCTATCAGAAGACAATGCTGAAAAATGATTGAACATTTAATAAACATCTACTCTGAACTTTACTTCCAGATGATTTTCCCTCTCCAACTCTGACTCCGTCCACACTGACGGTAAAGGAGGGAGAGTCAGTGAGTCTGACCTGCTCTGCTCCGGCTCCATGTCTCCCTCACACTCCAACTCTGACATGGACTCCCACAATGGGGGACATTCATGAAACAATTCAGGAGAATCAAGACAAAACAAAGTTTAAGACCTCTGTTCTGAACTTCACTGCTTCTCAACACCATCATGGGCAGAAGATTTCCTGTACTGCTGCCTACAAGAAACAAGATGGAAGTCCAGATGGCTCTTTTACCACAAGTTTAATGTCGGATGTCTTATGTAAGTTTATTTGTTCTCTTATAACACTTCAAGAGAACTTGAGAACAGAGACCATTCTTTTCTAGCACTTAATAATGTTCTTGAACTATGTATATATCTGAAGACCTATTTCCTCTTTTACATTCACTAAGTTTTAACCTTGTTTAGATGGGAGTTGTTCTGAAATTAGATTACTTCTTTTAAAAATATATATATATTGCTAATTTTATTGTGCAAATGATCAAATAAACATTTTTTTTAATTCTAGACATTTCACAGATCCTTCACTCATCTAACTGCATAAAAACTTCAAATCAGCTCAACTGCTCCTGTGAAACGGTGGGAAACCCGTTACCAACAACACATTGGTACTTGAACGGGCAACCTGTTGATCAATCTAGCCAGGTTGTGGTTACAAATGAGCCTCTTAATGGCTCACATCTGAGGAGCATCATCACTCTGAATGAACCCCAGGACAGAGATCTGTCCACCCTGCTTTGCTTCAGCTCCAACTCTTTTGGATCAACCAGTAAACAGTTTGGTGTCGGCTGCATTGAGAGCTCCAGAGAAAATCTAATCCGAATGCCTGTCTTCATTGCCACAGTTGGTGCTTTTCTATTCCTAGTATGCGTCCTCCTGTTTATTGTCGGGTAGGTGAAGCTCCTCAGAGTATAATTTGAAAAATGTTTATTTTTCAGTCAGAATTTTTTGATTCAGTAATTTATCTATGTAGCAGAAAAGAATGACGCTCTTTTATCTCTGTAAATACTTAGTTCTGCTCTTTCAGTTGCCTTCTTGACTAATGAAACAAAAGAACAACAGATGTCTTGCATATTTTTCAGGTTTCAGAGTACTCATCTTAAACATAAAAGGATCACAGTTGATACGGATGCAGTTGCTGTAAGTCAACAGAAAAACGAGGTAGGCTGACTCTTACTGTGTTCAAAATGTTCTCTTATTTTTTTTATTTTTAACACATCTAGTGTTAATGTTTCCCTTCAAATTTTAGGAACAAAATCCAAATGAGGATGCCATTTATGCTAACTCTGAGGAATTTCGTTGGTCAAGGAGCCCTGCCCCAACCTTTACCTGGAGCAGATGAAATATGCACCAGTCCTGTGACCACTGAGAATCAAGATGAATCCAGTAAAGTCACAGGAAGTAAATGTGAAAATGTGATTTATGCCAGTGTGAATAGGTCAAAAAAAGAACAAAACAAAGGAGAAAGACGATGTTGTGAACATGAATCCCTCTTGTGGCTCCAAGGAGAAGTTTGAGAAGGGGGTCATGTATTTTCTGAGTTGTGCTCTGGAAATGGGAAGTTTGTATGCAGAAGACTAGAAATGTTCTGCTCAAGAGAACAAAGTCTTAATAGTTTTCATTGATTAATTAAAGTCTTACTGTTTCCTTATGAATATTCAGTAACATACTTTTTAATCCTGACTTTCATGTGACAGACATAAAATAAACACCAACAAAACTTTTAAAAAATACAACTTTTCATTTGGAGAAAATTTAATCTAGCTTACTAAGTAGAGAAAAAAAATCACATGCAAAATTAACCCATGACATGACATTTCTTTTCAAACTAATGTTAATGAGTCTTTTCCAAATCAAAATGTGCTTTTTGAAGGTTTATCAGCATATCTATAAAATCTTAGGTAGAAATCCTGGTTCCCTGACTATGTACATAATGTCGCGCTGTGTGCCGTTTTTCTTAGACACTGGAAATGACAAAGAGAACACATCTTTCAGTTATATGTCGATTGTAAAAAAGTCTGTGCCTAGATCCTCAGGCAGAGTAATAATTTAAATGTTTAAAAGACCTGGAACTCTGTGTAAAAAGCAAGAAAAGGATCCAAGTGTATTTTGCCTCTGCATATCATGAGGAACCTAATTAAGAAGGGTAAAATAATATTCCGAGCTGCATGAAAGAATTGCCTTTTCAGATTACCAAATTTCAAGAGCAAATATTTATGTTAATCCTTTTGTCCACATCCCCATAAGGGGTGCCAGGAGTTGTGAAGGATGCTGTATCTCAGTGCTTTGCGGTGTATGTTTTAGTCATTCAGTTAAGTGCTGTGTTGATTTCATATGTTTGCTTTCTATAAAAAACCGTGCTGGGTTGGTCATTTTGTTTGGTTTAATAAAAATATCAATATCCTTCATGTCATATTGAGTTGCAAGTGTTCATTCTTATTTACTCGCTATATGAGTCCATTTACTGGTATTTTCTGCATTTTCTGTCTGAGTGCTGAACCTTTAAGTTCTTTTTTTTTTTCTTTGCTAAAAATGAAAAGCCAATCATAATTATTTATGTAGACTTCCGGGGCACAGATTTGTGTGCTACTGGTATTTTGTTTCCTTGTATTGGTGCCCTGGATATTTCCCAAACTTATGTAAACATTTTTAGAGAGACTTTTATCAGCAGGTCAGATTTTGATTTATTTATTTTCTTCCTTCTTCAATGATTTCTTTGTTAACCCTGAATGTCGTTTTATCTTATCTTTTATGAATTCATGGTGGAGGAATCTAAAATTCTCATACATTCTTACATCCCATTTTTTGGACTGCTGTAGAACATAAAAATGACTTTACAAGTTGGATTAGTTTCTTACAATTGTGGGTTTGTTAGTTTTTCAGGAGCCAGCTTTAGTTTGGCAGTTCATCAGTTGTCAAACATGTGATCAAGACCAAAATCCTCTGTGTATCACCTTTTATATGTAGTTAAGAGAAAACTGACTTTAAAAGATGAGAACTCTGTAAATGTTGTATTAAATACTTTGACTTATGAATACCAACAAGAAAACAGACAAAACCAACCTCTCAGAATAACTGGAAAGGCTTGATCCAGACTCAGACTTCCAATCATCAAACTATCACAGTGGTTTATCTGCCTAGCAACAGATCAGAATGAATTCTGATAGGATGAAAACTTGCTGCTTTCAGAGAATACAGCAAATTCCAGCTAAAAAAAAAATGCAGTTTGTTATTTTGTTTAGAAAAAAAATAAATAGTAAACATAATACAGGTATAGATGTGCAATTTAATTTATAATTATTAGAAAATGCCCATTCAAAAACATATTTAAAAAATGTACTAGGCCCTCAGAAAAAGCAGTTGATCTTAATATTAATATAGCTGGAAGAAAAGGTTGTTCTCCTGTTTCACAAACTCAAAAGATCACAAAAGTACATATGAAAGAGAAATATTAATTTGCAGCACCCAATATAGCCTGTCTTTTTGGTGAACTTCATTGTAAATGGTAAAAAGCCTCTTTGAAGCAACATGTATGCCTTTTGCTTGTAAAATATGGCATGATTCAAACATGCATCGTCTGGAAACTTTGCATTTTATTTATGGGTCAAGACAGGTTTTTGAAGTAGTTTGTCTAATGCTTTGCAAACAGTAAACCAAGAAAGCTTATTGTCAAGTGGTCTTGTTCTTCTGGTTAACGTCTTTAGACGCAGTCATTGGTTTCTTATTTAAGACTACAAGTGAGGGAAAGTGCTTGCGATTAGGCTGTGGTCAAAACCGGTGGACTTAAAAGCAGCAACACACCAGTGGTTCATCACATATTCACACAGCAGCTCATCTGACAAGGTAAGTGCTCTAGTACATGTATGTAGTATAAAGCCTGCAGTTTTATCCTACAAATGAGATTGTCTGACATGACAAACCATCTCCTCTAAACCAATATTTAACATCTGTTGAAGAACTTTATCATTAACGAATTTCCAGTGGGATGAGAAGATGATGTCTAGGCAAAAATGATTATGAACCCAGTCAACATGATCTGCTGAAATATTTCTACGTTTATCGTGTTTTTAGGATCTTGAGGATTTAAAAGTGACCACTGTCTTCATGGGACCTGCTTGTCTGCTTAGACTGCTCTGCATCATCAGTGGTGGTACCGTAACCTATATCTTGTACTGAAGAACCATTTTATGTTTGACATATTGATTCTTTTGCAAGTATTGGATTCATTTGCATTATACTGACAGAACTTGTAACCAATTTGCAGTTATTGAAACTGAAACTGAAACTTCCAGCTTTGCTAAAAAAAAAGAAAAAATTCTACTTCACAAACAACACATACATCAAAACACAAAAATCTAAATTGGATCCATCTTCCATGCCAGTTCTCCACGAGGTCAGATGTTGGACCATCCATGTGCCGATGACAGTCACTGCAGTCGAAGGAAGCTGTGCTGTGGTGCCGTGCCATACGCAGCGTCATGGACGTGTCATTTGGTACAAGTACCACAATATTAATTACCCTGTGGTATACGATCAACAATTTAATCAAGTGGAAGCCCCGTTCAGAGGAAGGACCTCTGTGATAGGTAAAGCTGCAGAGGGAAACTGCACCTTGAAGATCCAAGATGTGACGATGGCTGACAACAACCTGAGAGTTTATGTGTGGATCAACCCCGACTCTAAAGCAACCCAGAAATTTCATGATCAAACAGTTATTATTTTTGTTGGTATGTATATATTTTGAAATCCATATTTTGTTTTTCGAGTCTGAGGTGACATTCCACGTTAAGAACTGTCCGAGTTTAAGAGTTGCAAAACAAATTGAAGATGTTACCCCATGCAGCATGCAATTCCAGAAATACTGATTTTAATACACATTTTTACGTTCTTGTTTGCTCTGATAAGCACATGCATAAATATACAAAATACCTCATTGCTGTCTGTACCAGAGTACATCTTAATGTGAATATGCCATCATTTTTTGTCTTATGACCTTTGACAAAGTTGTCTGATTTGTAGCTCACAGTTCTGTTTCCAAAATTGAGAAAAATGACTTTGAACATAAGATAGTTTCCTTTAAAGATAGAAGTGATTAGACACACTCACTTACTTATAACCACTGACAAGTGAGGCCATCCTGTGTGGTCTGGCTGTTGATCTGTTTAACATTTCTGCTACAGTCAGTGCATGAGTAAGTGCTTGTGCTTCATGCTATTCTTTTCCTTGAATTTAAGACTATCTGTAGGGCTTGTTTTGACATAGTTATGTGGCAAAAAGTACTTTGAAAAGATAGTATTGTGTTTGGTGCTTAAGGCAACCACAAATAGGAAGGTTCACCACCTTTCCATGTTTTCTCCCTTTGTGGATAATGCTTTTCAACGCTTCTCTGAGTGGTTCGCTGAAGTTCTGAATCCTAAGAAATGGCTTTATTCTCCTAGAACTTTGCTTATAATTTGTTGTTGAATTCCTGTAGTTCAGGGCATAATGCATTGTTGTTGTTTTTTTTGACCTGCCTCATGTTGTGAAACAAGTTCTATTTACAAAGTAACTTGAATTGACAGACTAGTCAATACTCTGGTATTTTGTTGACTGGTAAAACTGAACCAAAAAGATGTGATAAACCACACTCCACAGTTTATTAAAAAAAAGAGGGCAATGATATTTTCACATCAAGGATTCCCATTAAAAACTGCTCAGGAAAGTTTTTTGTTCTTTCTCTGATTGTATTTAATATTAAATCTTTTTAATTGTTTGAAATTTTAAAATGATGTTTTTCTCTTTAGCAGTGAATGATCAATCTGTAGTTTACTCTAACTGTACCCAAAAGATTAAAATACTTGTCACCCTTCAAACAAATTTACCTCAACATTAATCTTAAAAAATATACAATGTATTTTCCAATTTGATTTATTCTCCCATTTTGGTTTTTAGAGAGAAGAAACCCCATGATATCGGTCCAGAGTGTAATCCTGGAAGGAAGTATTTTCGAGGTCGACTGCAGCATAGAGCACTCCTGCCCGTACTCCCCTCCTTCAATTCAGTGGCACAGAAGCCATTTTCTACAGAACTTCACTTCAGTGACATTCAGTTCAAAAAGAGGGAACCTATGGCTCTACAGAGAAACACTGCGGGGAACAGCTACTCTAAACATGCATAAAACCCAAATTGGATGTTCTGCTCAGTTCAGAACCTTGACCACAACTAGTCCTCAAGCAACCCTCAATGTTTTTGGTAAGTGAAAGTTAAATTGTAAGTTCAAATGATTTTTTTAAAAGGTTTTGTTGGCTCTAGTGGCCTTTATTTGAAAGTAGTTTGACAGGAAAGAGGGTTATGAGAGAGGGGGAAGACATGAGACAAATGTTGCCAGGCTGGGAATTGAACCTGTGACCAAAAGCATGAGGACTAGGGCCTCAATACATGGGTCGTGCTTTGCCCCTGCACCACCACAGCACCCCTTACCTATGAATTTTATCATTAAAGATTTGTGTTTATCTTTTGTATCTACAGGTCAACCTGCCAATGTGAAGATAGAACTGAAAAAAGCCATGATAATAGAAGGAGGCAGTATTACTGCAAATTGCGCTGCTAATAGTTACCCTCTACCCCACACATACTCATGGATCATAAGGCAGATGGGCATTAACAGCGAAATAAATTCAACTCAGAGAATAATGTCCTTTCACAACATTACTAGAAATACTTCTCTGTCCTGCATGGCTTACAATGACGTTGGAGTGGGACAATCAGACTGGATGGATCTCCTTGTTCAGTGTACGAAAACAAATATATACATATATATATATATATGTTTTTTTTTGTTTGTTTTGTTTTTTTATGTAATTATTACTGGATAAAAGCATCACAGATTTTTACAGCAAAATCTGACATTGTAGTATGGACCAGATATAATCATTCTTAACAGGTTTTTTATCTAATACACGATGATGGTCTTATGATGTCTTTCCTAAATGTCAGAATAATCAATGATAGATAATGCTCAACCTTTTTTTTTTACTTTGCTCAAATTTAGACATGGATAGATATAAATTTCCTTAGTATAACGTATCCCTTTTTCCACATGATAGTTTGTTGGAATTTTGACCCATTTCTCTGGCTGCCTTTGTTCATAGGAAACATTTTCAGCTCTATCCACAAATTTTCTATAATAGTGAAATCACTCCTTCGTAGTGATCTCTCCAAAACAATGGCTTTGTTGCTACCATTTTAAAACATATAAGTCAAGAGATTTCAGTTTATATTAAATGCCAGTGATTTACTCCGTCTTTCTAGATGCTCCAGCCATACTTCCCGAGTCCTCATGCAGCCTAATGGAAGATCTTATAAGGTGCTTTTGCCACGTGGAGGCCTTCCCTTTTGCTTCCATATCCTGGGATGTTGCTGGAAATTACTCTCATCTTTCATCAGTCACCACCAACTATACAACCAAGCCAAATGTAGTGTCTGGGGAAATTAATTTGCCAATATTAAACCAGGGCAGCGTAAGGTGCATAGCCTGGAATGAATTTGGCAATGACACCAAGCAGCTGATTTTAAACATTACGTCAGAAACATGTAAGTTAATTTCTTGGTGATGACTGTTTTGTTTTTGTCTATGTCCTATCTGAACTTATGTCTTCTTTTCTGCAGCTTCATCACTTACATGGTTATGGCTGGTGATTGTGGGATGTATTTTAATGCTGGGATTCACATTTTGTATTAAACGAAAATTGAACATGAGCAGGTTGGTTGTCTTTACTCCTTGTCTTTGAAAATTTTTACATTACAACTGATTGACAGGTCTTAGATTGTAACCTTTTATGGGGTTTTTTTGTTTTTTTTTTTTTTTTCCTATGAGAATTTTAATTTAATTTGCAACATCAAAATTATACTTTCGTTTTATTCTGAAGGGCCCAGCCGTCTCCCGCAATTGTCCAACTGGAAGAACGGTACTACATACCACTAAGGTAGAGATAACTACTTTTATGTTTTACAAAATCAAACAACGAACCACAATTTAACCTAAGACAATAACTGAAACACATGAAAGAAAAACTTGTTTAAAAAAAAAGCATATCAGTCTAACCCTGATTTCTGGTTCTGTGTTAACTTTCCTCTTTTGTTTCTTATTAGATTAGAAGACTCAGACACAAACCAACAGACACCTGAAAGTAACTTTGAGGAAAACACTTCGTCTTGTGTTTATGACAATGACTTTTTGGAAGACGTGAGGACTTCAATGGGACTTCAGCAGCAACAGAAAAAAACATTTTGTGACAAAAAGCATGAGATAGAGCCAGACTCAAAGCTTATTTATGGACAGGTAAATCATTGATTTACAACTTATTGGTTTTCATGCAGATTAAAAGATAATCCCTGGAAAGTGATCATATTCTCACTTTGAACACTATTCAAAACTTTATTTTCTCTGAATGCTTAAAAGTATTTATGTCATTTGTTCATTTCTGCAGGTTGTATATGGCAACATAGATGATGACTGCGTTCAGAAAACCCGTTGTGACACAGGTTTCATTGCAGCTCCTCTTCTTTCAAAACATATTTAAACCGGCCATAGTTGTTTGTATCAGTGTTGTCTTGTGCACAGTTATTTTTGCAAACAAACAACTATGTAAGTGTGTAGATATTTAGAGTGCTGCCATTGTTCAAAATATCAAGTGGTATTTGTTTAGCTTACAGACTGCTATCATTATATTTGGCCAAAAGGAAACGCAAGCATGAGGCATTTCAAAAGGACTCAGCTGTGAAAACCCCAATGAAGATTCTGCTGCCACTCTGGGTATATAAATATTCTAAAACAGTCACCAAGGCTCTGAGGTTCTCACGAGCTGAATGTTGAGGCACAGCATTCAGCCTCAGAAAAGCTACATTTCTTGCTTAGTTCAAAGTTCACTCAAAAAGAAAGCAAGTCCTTTTTAATATACAAAGTTTAAAGGAAATTAAATTTTGCATGTTAGTTAATATTAACAGGGTGGTGTCATCTCATTGCTCAGCACAGGGAGAATAAGGCTCTGTCGTGTTTCAGTGTGACGATTGTAGGTGTTTGCTGGTTGCATCATTTTATATCAAGTCATCTTTAAGCTGAGAGCACATAGAACAAAGCTTTACTTAGCTGAAGCCAGTACCAAAAGACTTGTCAAGCTTTGTTCCATGTGTTCTC
>NW_006799998.1:952708-1005676 GCF_000485575.1 Poecilia formosa
CTTCCTCTCAAGATGCACGAGGCAGCATCGGGGATGCAGTGGAATCTGCCCAACTTCATGTGCTCCATCACCTCCTTTACCTTTTTCTCCACAATATACACCAGCTCCTTGCTGCTGATGGCCGTCGCCGTGGTCCGCTACGTAGGAGTGGCCTTTCCTATTACCTATAAGCTATTGCAAAAACCTGTTTATCCGATCGTCATCAGTGCTGTTATTTGGCTGATCTCAATGGGACACTGCAGCATCACTTTCATCATCCAGCACCATCCATCTCTCACCAGCAAAAACTCTTCTATCTGCTATGAGAATTTTACACAGAAGCAGCTGGAGGTTCTCCTCCCAGTGCGTTTGGAGTTTTTCTTCGTGGTCTGCCTTATACCTCTTATAATTTCCATTTTCTGCTACGTGCGCTTAATTTTGATTCTGTACAGCCGTCCCAGGATATCCTGGATGCAAAAGAGGAAGGCTATCGGCATGGCCTTGGGGACTCTTGCTGTGTTCCTCATTTGTGTTCTGCCATACAATTTCTCTCATTTATTGGGTTTCTTCCAGGGAAAGAGCCCTGAATGGAGGTACTACACTTTGCTGCTCAGCACATTAAACACCTGCATCGATCCCATCATATTTTATTTTTCCTCCTCAATCTTCCACTGCACCAGCAAAAGATCTATTTTCAGAAAGCGTCGTGCTATTGATGTAAATATGGAAGTAGGGGGCACATGTTCAAGCTGAATCTGAATTTTAATCCTGCCATTTGCTTTTAAAGTTGCACTCTACGGTTTCTTTTTTCAGTTGTTTTCAACTCAGTTGTGTTGAAATGATCTAGTGCTGTTTCTTATTAGATGTATATTAACCCAAAACCTTGGTTAACCCTTTAAGAAGAAAACTAAAAGACGTACTGTGTAGGCTTCACAATATTATTAGTCACCAGGAAGCTGTCAGCTTTAATCTGGCAGATTAATTTATCATGGTTGACATAAATTAATCCTTTAGAGTAGGTGAGATACTCAGCACCAGTGCATTCAGTAGATGTATGTTTAGAATTAATCTGTAAGTAAAAGTATGAAAAGTAAAAAGAAGTTAATTTGTCTTCATTTGTACAGAGATCAAGAACAATGTAACATGTTTGGAAAAGGGTTAAACAAATAAACTGTAATTAAAATATGTATTTTAATATGTGGTTGGGTTTGAAGCTAGATCATTGTGTAATTAGTTTCAATATCCAAAGAGCTTTAAAAATGTATTGATAAAGTTATTGATAAAGTTTAAAGTTAAAATAAAGTTATAAATACCAACTCAAAACAGCTGCAAATGTGGGACGTTTTTCTGAATGAAAATGGCACACCATTTTACACTGTCTCGTGAATTTTAGCAAACTGCACAAATTCCTCCAGTAATATGTAATATCATAAAAACAATTATTTTATGTGTTAAGCAACCTTCAAAGAGGAAACGATTGTTGCTGTCCAATCCTTGTAGAAGAAAGAGAAACATGACTAGGACACACTAAAACAGTTGTGCAGTAAACTCACTGTCATACTGTATTTGGCCATTGTTGTGCAGAAAGCTGTTATGGAGGCTGCTGAAGGTGATTACACCCTCACTGAAGTTTATGCAATCACAATGGACTGATGTAATATTCTAGATTCAGCCGGAAAGACTAGAAGGACAATATCAGGATAATTCTATGTTCTCGTTATTTAACTTACATATTTCAGTGCAGATATAGCCATAAGACAGCTTTAATAAAAGTTCCCTCAAAAAGAAAGCAAGTCCTTTTTAATATACAAAGTTTAAAGAAAATAAAATTTTGCATGATAGTTAATATTAAAAGGGAGGTGAAATCTCATTGCTCAGCACAGGGAGAATAAGGCTCTGTCATGTTTCAGTGTGACGATTGCATTGCCTGGTTGCATCATTTTATATCAAGTCATCTTTAAGCTGAGAGCACATAGAACAAAGCTTTACTTAGCTGAAGCCAGCACCAAAAGACTTGTGATTTATTAGCATTTCACAGGCCCTCAGGTAAGAAAGCTTTGTTTCTCTTCTCACAGAAAATTCTGATTAAAATTTATATTGTTAGCTGTAATTTGGAGTTAAGGCACAACTGCTGTTTGTTTGTCTTAGATCTGAAACGTGAGTAGAGTTTCGGATCTCATGCGAGGCTTTTTCTGACTCAGTGGAAATATTTAAAGTTATAAAGTTGAATTTTATAACAGTTTGCTAAAATTCTCGTGAATTTTAGCAAACTGCACAAATTCCTCCAGTAATATGTAATATCATAAAAACATTTCTTTTATGTGTTAAGCAACCTTAATATCAGGATAATTCTATGTTCTCGTTATTTAACTTACATATTTCAGTGTAGATATAGCCATAAGACAGCTTTCTGCAATTATGAGCTTTAGGTTTTGTTGTTTTGTTTACCATTGTGTATTCCATGTCTCAAGTAGTGGCAACTAAAAACTTGTAACAACAGAAGAGTTTAAAAACCAACAGGAAAAAAAAATAAACTGACTGGCTAGACTCATTTACGGGTTATTCCCAAAGGAAATCACAACCACATCTGTGTTTGTCAAAGTAGGACCTTCCTAGTCAGAAATTGTGGCGCTGAAACAAAACCTAGCATCACACACCAGAGGGATCAGAGGAAAATCAAGACAGATTTCTACATAATCATTGAAAACAGGAGAGACTTATAAACTGAGTAGAAGCAGCTTGGAGGAAAGTGGATCGAAGCAACCGAGGGAGGCTGGGTACAAGGAATGACTGAATGAACAAGGGGGAAACGAGGGGACAGGAAAACACCAACTAAGTAAAACCAAAGTAAGCACAAAAGTGAGTAGAGATATAAATCATACAAACATACTAAATTAAAAAACAGTAAGCTTAAAATCTGAAGACAAAAGCAGTCTAAAGCTCATCAATAAATGACCAAGTACCTACTAAAAGTCCAAACAACAAACAAAAAGCAACCCAAAGTTTGGTTTAAATGCCCTACTCTAAACAGGTAGTAGAGTTTTGAATTGAAATAAATAGCAACCTGAAGGCGTTAAGGAGTGAGTGAGGTATGAGTCACTAAAGCCTTTAGTGTGAAGAGATGTTTCCTGTTCATTCAATACCAAGTCGTCATTGAAGTCAACAGGCACCTAATTTTCTCATCTTTTTCTACTTTCAAAGACAGTAAAAACGCTGGATGTTGACTGCTGCATTAGGCAAGTACATATCTTTATCTTGAAAATTAATAAATGTGTTTTGTTTTTTTTGCTTCAATAGTTCAATATTTTCAGTTTAGACTTGGGCAAATTGGTGCCATACAAGAGCCATTTCTCTCATAAAGTTAATTTATTATCAGTTACAGAAACAAAACGATATTGACAACGAGGTTATGACAGAATATATAAATTAGATTTCTAATTAAAACTGGGAAATGTTGTATATATTTCTAATTAGTATTTTCCTTATTTTAGGGCAACTAAATTACAAAAAAAATATACATTTGTTTTATTTTTTGGAAATTACACTATAGCAGCAAAGTTGGTATTTATGAATAATGTTTTCTATATACTGTCTCTACAATATACATTTTGACAGTTTTTATTTTTCTACCTTCAGGATCAAGATGAATTCATTGGTGAAAAGTCAGATTATTCTGACAGTTTACATAATTTCCTTCCTGATTGGCCTTCCTGCCAATCTGGTGGCTCTGTATGCTTTCAGCATCAAAATCCACCACAGTCCTCTTCCAACAGACATCCTGCTTCTGAATCTGACTGTGTCCGACCTGCTCTTCTTGATCATCCTTCCTCTCAAGATGCACGAGGCAGCATCGGGGATGCAGTGGAATCTGCCAAACCTCATGTGCTCCATCACCTCCTTTACCTTTTTCTCCACAATACACACCAGCTCCTTGCTGCTGATGGCAATCGCTGTGGTCCGCTACGTCGGAGCAGCATTTCCTGTAATCTACCAACACCTCAAGAAACCTGTGTACCCGATCATCATCAGTGCTGTTATTTGGCTGACCTCAATGGGACACTGCAGCATCACATTCATCATCCAACACCACCCCTCCTTGTCCAGCTCAGACTCCTCTATGTGCTATGAAAACTTCACAGAGAAGCAGCTGGAGGTTCTTTTACCACTGCGTTTGGAGTTTTTCTTTCTGTTCTGCCTTGTGCCTCTTTTAATTACTACTTTCTGCTACATGCGCTTAATTTTGATTCTGTACAGCCGTCCCAGGATATCCTGGATGCAGAAGAGGAAGGCTATCGGCATGGCTTTAGGAACTCTTGCTGTGTTCCTCATTTGTGTTGGACCGTTCAACTTCTCTTTTTTGTTGGGTTACTTCCAGGGTCAAAGCCCAGTGTGGAGATACTACACTTTGCTGCTCAGCACGTTGAACACCTGTATTGATCCAATTATATTCTATTTTTCCTCCTCCATCTTTCACTTCACAAGCGAAAAATCAATTTTCAGAAAGCACTGTAGTAAATGGAGACGAGGGACATATTTAGGGCACTAATTCATGATCAATGTGCGTTTCCTCCCACATGATGTATTTGGCAGTGGCATTTTATTAGTCACCAGGAAGCTGGCAGGCTTGAAGTCGATGATAGCTTCCTCAGCTTTGACATGTTTCCTGTTTGCTACCATGTACCAGCGGCTTCTTCTGAGTACACATGAAGATAGTACTTGTAAAACAATAAAAGTTAACTGTAATGATTAACATGTCAGGAAATATATACAAAGACAAAATTAGAAATGTGTATTTTTTCATATATGCTAGGTGGCTTGTTTGTTGTTAACATTAATGTGTTGTTTTTTTATTTATTATTTTTTTGTAAATAAATCCTTTAAACAACGACCATCTGCATGCGAGGGTTTTTATATATCCTATGAGAATGAAGAAAGTACTTTACTCTTTTATAACTGTGGTAACTTATTCCTGAGTAATTGGTGGTTGTAAGATGATTTATTTTATTATTAATCTGCAAACTCTCATACTGCTTTGGAGGCAAAGTGATGAATGATGACAGTTACTTGCTTTAAACTAAAGGTCACCTAATTTGAATGTTCCCTAGAAAAAGACATATATGTTGTCCTGTTTTGCATTAGTAAAATCATTGGACCAGCACAATGTAATTCATACAGAAATACAATGTAGATGTTGGATACTGCTTATGGAGCTTGACGTCATATTGCTTTCAAACAAAACCTTTGTGAGATCAAATCTGAAAATAACAGTTTTTTTCTTTCACTAAGTCATACTTCTGAAATGTAATTAATAATATATAAGCACATTTACATGTACTGACCATCTCCAGCCACTCACATTTGGACCCTGCTTTTAGACATAAAATATGTTCTCTCACATTTTAATTTAATTGATTGTCAGGCACAGAAAATGAAATGTGGACTCATTTCATTACAGTAGGCAGAGCAACTCATTAAAATCAGAATTAAGTTTTTTTTATAAATACAGAGATATTTATTGCAAAAGCCTAGCACATCCACCTCGCAGAAGTTCTAGTATAAGTCTTAGATAAGGACAGAACATTGACAATCAAAATTTTAAAGTTGTCTGATCCAAATGAAACCTCCAGACATCCTAGGCCCAGTATCTGTAGAGACAACCTTGAAAGTCTTAGTTACATTTTCTTAGTTGCAGTTATAACCCGACTTTATGATTTTGTTTATTGAGTTTTTTATTGGGTCAGAGTCCGAAATGAAGAGTCTAGTGGGCTTCTTAGCATGTCTTCAATATTCCACTGGACAGCTGAAAAGTAGGAGTTCAAGATCCTTTTTCTTAATTTTGTGTTCTTTACATAAGAGAGCAATTTAATAAAGTGTAAAGCAAAATGTTACCAGTGTTGGCTAAAGAACAGATTAGGTGTTTGCATTTGCATGCTCAGTTTTATGGCGTATTCCACCTTAAGGTGTTGTTGACTTGTTTCTGACAAAACACAACATATTTCTGATATCTGCAAACATCCTGATTTTATTTGTCCTCAAAAAGTTTTCTAATGACATCAATCGGGGTTTCCTTTCTTGCTTTTTGCTTTGAAGTGTCATTTCCTGCTTGTTTCAACGTGGGCCTGCCACTCTTCTGCACTCATGCATTCTGTAGGCACACATGTAGAATATACCTGGAAAGCAAACATGAGTTGTAAAGACAGAATTATTAACCACACTGGGCATTTTTCATAACAAACATGCATGTCAAGATAAGAGAAAAGAAAACATTCACAACAAGAGTGAAACAGTATGTGCAGAAATGTCCTTTGATTTAACATTCAGGTGAGACGGAAGAGGTCCGGTGGCAGACCTTCATAGTTCTTAGTAAGTGACGCTGGGCATTCTGGGTTTGATGTCACTTGGTTTGAGTTGTTACTTTCGTTTTTACAAGAGTTCACTTGCATAGGGAAAAAAAAACAAAAGAGAAGGGGGCAACAGTTGTGTGTTGGAAACATCCGGGCACTGTATTCTCAATCTATATCCGTCTCCACTTTAGCCCTCTAAAACAGCGGGCATAGCTGGGGGCAACAGTTCTTGTCCTGTTGTGAATGTTTTCTTTTCTCTTGCTTTAGGTTGGATTGGTTTAACTTTTTTTTTTTATTATTATTATTATTATTGGATTTTGTTATTTCTGACTCCTCGCCATTCCCATCTTGCTTGACGGACATGGTGTGGAGGTTATTTACATGCTTAGTTTGAAATATTGCCTGCTTATCACCAGTAAAACACAACATTTCAACAAAAATTTGCATCTTGAAAGCTTTAACCAACCTGCAAAGAAGGTCATGAGCAGAGCCACCCAGCCAAGTATGTAGGACCAAGAGAAACGCCAGTCACCAAAACGCTTGCCCAGGAAGTTCACCGTCACTCCCGTGTAAATGGCCATTGCAAGCAGGACAAAGAGAGCTATTATGAAGACAAAGATTCATCATAAGACGTCTATCCTTAAAATGAACAGTCTCTTCATTTGACTGTTACCTGGCGACTATTAGATAAACTGATGTCAATGTTCTCCATGATTTCCATTCTAAGCAATCCTTTGATAAATGTAGCAACAAACAAACATAAAAAAGGATGGGGGTTGCATTTTTGCTGTTGCATCGATGACTTACTTGAAACAAAGAACATGATGCCTGCAGCAAATGAGCGGTTGAACCTCTCAAAAGCAGAGAAGTGACCAAAGGAGAGGATTCCTGCGATGATGCCAGCAAAGCAGGTCATGGCGGACAGGATCATGAAAGCTCGAGTGGCATTCCAGTAAGCTAAGCAGGAGAGGACAGGCTTAAGAATGAGTCCATGCAAGCTATGCTCAAAAAGGTTTTTAATTAGTTTGACTAGGCAGTACATGCAGTATAAATAAATTATTTTATTTCCAGTCCCTGTGATTCTTTTTTAATGAATCCTATTCTTGTAAGATCTTTAAGTGTAGCTAAATCTAAAATTGGCTCAGTTCAACTCAGTTTATATGCATAGAGTAAATTCACAACAAAGGTCATCTCAAGGAACTTTACAAAAATAATTTCATTTCAAACACATCTACATTTCAATTGATCCTAGTTTTGAAATAGTGTGTGCTCAGTTAATTACTGATGAATGACTGCGATGTGTTTTTGCGTGGAAACAGTGTTCCGAATGATTAGCTTTGTGAATTTGCTGGTTTGTGTAAGAAAAACATCTTGAAAATTATGACCACTTTAGTCAACCTGGTATCAAATTAGTAAACAAAAGCAAGTTTGTATTTCAAACCGTCAACTTTTCAAGATTTGAAAAGTTAGACTTTCTCTCTTGGGAATTTTTTTTTTTTTTCAAAATCAAGACCTTTTAAATGTTTATCTCTGAGAAGAGAACATGCATTTTCACAATCAGGGTCATGAAAGCTGTTGTGGTTTAAATGAACATTTCTTGCAGTTTTACTATTTTTTTTGTTTTAATATAATGTGCAAACTAATAAACAATTATTTTAAAAAAGCAAACTAATAAACAATTATTTTAAAAAAAACAGATTCTAATGCTCATTATGCAGATGTTTTGGATTTTTAACCTAAAAAATGTTCTTTCTGAAACTGCGTTCATAGGATGGAAAACAGATAACATTCAGACGAAGCACGGCTTAGTGACGTGACTCATCGAAGCTGCTTGTTAAATAACATGTCAACAGGAAAGCAGAGATCACATATACTGGATAAGGATGTGGCTGTCCTTGCTCATTGCACTTCTGAGGTTCCATTGTTCTTACAACATGAAGAATGTTATTCTTATTATAAGACAGCTGGGAAATTATTGCACCACACGTTAAAAGAAAGGACATTGGGTGCAAGCATTTCAGGGAATGTGCTTAGAACGTCCAACTCACCAATGCTGTCAGTCTGCATGTAGCATTTGCCAGACATGCAGTACCTCCACAGGCCCTGATGGGCAAAGCTGCCCGACAGGCGGTACTGCATCCAGTAGTCTGTTGCTGTCGAGACCACCAGCAAGATGTTTCCCACAATGGCACAAAACAGGCCCCCTCCCATGAAGCTGTACATCATGAGTGACACTAAGGTGCCGGCAAAATCTTTGTGCACTGCAAAAAGAGCAAACAAACAAACTATTAACTTTGTTAGTCATCAGTTGGTTTGCAATGGCAACTAGGAGAGAGGCAAGATCATGAGTCACTGGATTTCACAAAATTGACACACCACAATTGTTCTTTTTGAAGTGAAATTGGTCTTCTGAAAGCTAAAATGATGCACCCAATATGAAACCAAGTGTTTTAGGTTTGACATCCTGTTTTAAATCATTAAAACCCATTGTTGTGCAAGAAATATTGTAATTCTTGAGTGGTATCTCTGTCATTTTTGATCTGCCTGTCAAATGTCAAATTCAAAAGCCTTTAAAACATGTACATTTTCTCTAAGACAGCATTTTGGGCAACCAGTAGAAAGAAGACAAAGTGGCACACAAGATAGGTAGCAGTCTATGTTACCACTGCGACTAGCAAAACCTTGTATCAGTTTTGGAGTTCCCTATTAACCAACACATGAGGGTTATTTCCCTTTTTTTATTAAACACAGAACAGCATGATCAAAATATAAGATTCAAAGAACTCATGCATATTCAGAACAAGTTTATTCTGGTCATTACGTTTCATACTTTGTGAGAAATTCTGGTGCAGAACTCTTGGGAAGTCTTTGCCAATAGAAGAGAAGTAATTATGCGATTACTTCTCTTCTATTGGTGAACATGCAAACATGAAAATATTTCATGTGTTGAAAAATGCTCTGTTTTTACAGTTTAAGGGAATAATATTTAATATATGTCAGCTTTCCAGCTAAGTAAATGTTCTTGGTTAAAAATAAATTATGGGGGCCAGGAAGTGATATTATAGACATGAAGTAAGTTGTTTGAAATTTTATTCTTTTATTCTTATTAAACCTATAAATAGTAAAAAAAAAATAAAAATGTCCTCGCAGTTATCCATTTGTGCCCTAAAACTTGAATAAAATGATACTTTAACTTGAGGTACAAGATTTAGCGTTATTCAGAATTGACAAAGAAAAATAAAATAAAACACAATGAAACGTGGCAAATGTTAACAGTTGCTGATCAAAAACCAAAAAAGAAATAACATTTTAAGAAAGTTAATCAAATGCAAAATTTTGTGCAAAAAAAGCATAATAATCTATTTTTGGTCAATTTTGTTATACTGTCTTCACATTTTAAATTTTGCTAACTTACTTGTATAAGAATAAAAAAAATAAGTGTAGGACTCGGGACATAACCCTGGATTTGCATGCCTTGACTGTGGACTCAACTTGGGAATTTATGCTTTTATTTGGTATTTGACTCGAGGCTTGAAAAACTTGTCAGTTCCAAAACAGCTTTGTCCCAGTTCTGCAAGTCAGTTGTTTTATTCATGGGTAAAACCAAAACCAAAGGCAGAACAGAAGCAAAGTTTAGAACTTGGACTTTAATTCTGGCCTTGGTTGTCCTGACTTTAGTCTCGATTCTGGACATGCAAGTCTTTACTTGAGATGTGACAGAAGTGGAAAGACATGAGGCTGACTTCTGAGTTTCATCTCTAACACCACACAAAGCTCCACACCGAGTTGACATCATTTCATAATATTTAGATACACATGTATATTTTCATTACACACTTATTATCTATGCATGTGCTGCATTATATAATAACACATTATACAAAACTGACAGAGGAGATGCAAAGACTTCCAGCTAAACTCTTAAAAGCTTCTGAAGGCCTTTAGGGCCCACAGGTAAGGCATGCTCCTGTTGGCTTGAGTGGAGTCAGCCATTGCAAAAAGGAAGACCACTCCACATCAACCTACCTGAATTCCTCAGGATATATGAACCCTCTTAAGTATCAGCCCTTCCTCGGGGAGAGAGTGCAAACCAGGAGTGAGCAAGTCGTCAAAGAGGAAGCTGTAGGCTGAATTCCAAAAGGTTATCACCCCAACTTTCTGTTGATGGAGGCAAAATCCTTTAAAACAATCAGCACAGAACAAATGCACTTGAGCTGGTGGGCCACAATCCACGTGACACATTCACATTGAACTACATGGGAGTCTTTTGGGGAGAGGGGTGAGGGAACGAGGGGCAGGGAGGGGTGATGGTGTGGATACGGGGGAGGCTCTGGGATACGAGGCCACTGCTCTACAGTCCTCGTCTGTTGTTCTATCAGTCATTCTGGAACTGTGGATGTGCAAATGCTTGCAGTACTGCTGTGGTCAATGGAATATGCTGAAGTGCACGGTTTCTTTTAGTGTAGCTGGGGTGTGGTCACAGAGACACATGCACGCTTACAACAGATGCATGACCAACTCGCTGATAAAATTACACACTGCATGCGAAATGTGTTAAAACATGTTGACACTTTATAATGATGTTGCACATGTTGTGCACTGACAGTAAGAAGGCAGAATAATTATGGACTATTCATCCATCTTTACTGTCTTAGCAGAAATGTCATGAGGAGTTGTATGTAAAAATACAACCCAGTGACCATTTAGCAAAAAACAGTAAAGGCAGAAGTTTTTCTGGCAGTTTTAGTGAAAAAAAATAAAGGCCCAGTGCAGGATTTCAGCTCTGATCTGACAGCACAGTTTTACATTTAGCAGGTAAGGATGTTGCACCAGAAGCATGACAGGTGGGGGTATAAAGCTTCTAGTATTGATCATAAATGATTAGAAAAAAAGAAAGAAAGAAAGTCAAATTCGTAAACATGACTTTCTCTTCTGGGAAAAAGAGGGTAGTCACTTTTCTCTTAGCCATCTCTGACAGTGAGACCCACCCAATATTAGTTTCCACAGGAAGTGAGCAACATGTCAGTCAACTTGTCTCATATAATAGCAAGTTATATTTATATTTTAAGATGCAGTCGACCTAATTTGTGTCTCATGATAGACTAAGTAATCTCCTAAACTGGTGGAGATGATAAAATATTTTGCTTTTCTGTACACGTTTCTGTCCTATTCTCTCACACTCAACGGTCTAAAGAAAATGTCATCTTCTCTTAGGTCTGGTTCTGCATAGCTGTTCCTCCCCTGCCAATGCTGCTCTTTGTAATATGTCTATTTTTTCAAAAGAGCTAACTTTTAAACATGCAGAAAAATGTTTAGAAAATTAAAGAAAAACTATCCATTTGGTCGGATTTGAGATTAACTCGTCTTATTTACCTAAAACTGAATTTAGTTCATGTAATTTAACCAGTTTTACTGACTGAGAGTTAATTGTCATTGGTTTCTAAAACGATGCCCGATAGATATTGTATGTTTTAGATTTTTAAGACCTTTCAACAAGAAAAAAAGAATATAAAGCACATTGATGAAGGCAAGTATCACCACTTCATGTTTATTGAAGGTATCATCAGTTCTGTTTAGCTGGACATTCAGATGAATTCATGTCATTCATTACTCCACAGCACCATCTGCTGCACAAATGTATGAACACCAGCAGCAATGTATGTTTCAGCAAGCAAGATGAATTTCCTGATTGATATACTTTGTGCAAAGATTAACAGATTATTCAACTTCAGCACAAAAACTTACAAATTACTAAAATAATATATAATTTTCTGTTTACCTTTAAATGCAATTTCAAGCACTTGAAAAAACAGTAGCCTGGATTTGCATTTTTATATATAAAAGGTCAGTTTTACAAAAATATACACGTCGATTTACTCGTTTAAACTGTCGTTGCAACTCTGACTGGGGCAGGTGGGACAAACATGGGTAGAGTCCCAGATCTTTCAGACGGCATCTGGAATAAAGAATACAATAGAAAAAAAAAAAGTTAATTTGAATAGGATTAGCAATTTTCAATATGTGCTTCCTTTGTATTAGAAAAACTACCTGGTGCAAACTGTTGTAGTCAGGAGGAGGCCTAAGCCCTCTGTTCAAAATGTTGTGTGAAACTGCCTTAGGCTGGATGGTTTTCACCTAGAAAGCAGAGATAATAAAAACTTCTGAGACATATTTAACTCTGGGAACAGTTAGATAAAATTATCTTATGGTGGCTAAACTATTTCCATAAAGCTGCAGCCTCATTGAATTCAAGGCTTCAACTAGGCAGTCGTTTAAAATTACTAAAATCAATAACACCATTTCAAGTTATGATTTCTTGGGATTTAGTGTATGTGCTCTGTATTTGTAGGGTAGTGGAGTGTTAGTTCCCCCTTTGCCAATTCGGCTATATTTATAGGAAGAATTGCGAATGGATAGTGAGGAAAATCTTTTACTTGGTACCGTCTACAAACACTGTTAAACAATTGTCAGTTTGGGATGCCCATGTTTACTACAGCAAATAAAAAGAACAACAAATGTTTAAAAGGCCCTATAGCCTGAATTAACAAGCATCTGGAATACTGAAAATTGATAAACTTTCAGAAAAATAAGTTTGGTGTGCCGCCCATTTTACAGCCCACCAAGTGTTGGCATACGTGAATATTTTCTCATCTGTTGATTCAAAGGTTTATGTAGGCATGTAATAAATGAATCAAACCTTCTCAAGTGCTCTGGAGACTGGATATCGTGTCTTGTTGCCTGGACAAACAAAAACAAACAAAAATATTAATATCTTTCAAACATATTTAAGACATCAAAAACTCCAATCCTCCCAGAGAATTGCATGCAAAGATCATTTATATTTAGTTGTACTCTAAAAATGAATCAATGCACTTTGTTCTGTAACTTATATTGCGAGACAGTTCCTGATGTGAACAAAATTATTCATCACCCCAGTTTGCTATATACAAACAAATAAGGTGGTTCAACTGGAGGAGTGGGAGGCTGAAAATCCCCTTTTTGTGACTTAAGTACAAACCTTTTAACCAGATTGCATTTGGAAGTAAAATTTAACACTAGAATATTGATACAAAAATGTGAATGTTTCATAACTTCACTTACTTTTTTTCTTGTGGTGGTAGAAAATTAGGAAAATAATGCCAATTAGTAGGACGAGGACAAGAATGCTGCATGGGATTCCAGCTGCAATGCCGGCAATGGCAGACCCACTCAAACCATCACCTAAAGTCAGCAAGTCAGGCAGCCGTCAGAAGTTGTCCGGATACAAACAAATCTGAATTATTTGACAAAACAGATTGCCATACCTGGGCCAATTCTGTGAACCTTAGAGGGCTCTCCATCTGTTAGCCGAGCTTTGGGAATGATTCGAAACCTGTATGTCATATCAGGATCAAGCAAGAAGACATCTGTACTCCTAGCATACCCAGGTTTCTGCTGAATGATGCGGTATTCTTTTGAACTTCTCTTAGGAACAGAATAGCCACCACTGTGGCTCAGAAGATCGGGTCCTTTCATTTGGATGTCAAAACCTTAGAGAAGACAAAAAGTTACATTTTGTTCAACTCCATATTTCAATCATTGCTCTTTTTAAATTGGCTAAATTAGTTGATAATTTTAACAATGTAAACAAACTGACATGCTTTTCTTTGAAGTTCTGTTCTTAAATGTTTTCCCAAAAATATAGTCTTGCTCAGCTGAAAGCTTCACACGTCGCTCAGTGTTTACACCCCTATATTTTGTGAGAAGTTGCTATATTCAACATTTAGTCAGCATTTTTCCAAGAACACTTCTGCTTAGGTAGACAAACAAAGAACAGGAACGGTGGGAAGCCATATTTTCCAAAGAGATCTTTCTGTGACGATAAATCAGCTTAGAGCTTAGTCAGTTGCTTTCCATGAGTCATTTCTGCTTTACCTGTAACCAAGGATGTAGGTGGGACCTCCCAGGTCAATGTGATGATGGTTCCATCTTGATTAGGGAACAAACTGGAATCTGAGATAGTCGGTCCTGGGAAGAGATTTTGGACAAGCAGAGAGACGGGGAGTTGATGGCATGTAAAGACTGAAGAGCTTTGTTTAAAGGGAGAGAGCACTCTCAGGCATTACTTGGCTCCCAACTAAGAGCCTATTGTGTGCTTTTGTCCTAGAAATCAAGTCCAAGAAGGCACATGGAACAGAATCCCTCAAACCATTGCATGCCAACATAAGCATTGGCCATTTGTAAGGTCATGAAATAAAAATCATCTTGTGCGGGAATTTTAAAAACTGCCTCAAATCAACTCTAGGAAGTTGGATATAATGCTTCCATTTTGATCTTTTTCTGCTACTGTTACGTACGGTCTCTTTAGCTGCACCTACTCACCTGCGTTTTCTCTGATATGTGTCTTTAAATGTTAAAATTGCCCAAAGCTCATAAAGCAAACAGCTCACCTCAAAATGTAAAGTGCAATTTAAACAATCTCAGGCCGATTCATAGCTATGAAAAGTTTACAGGCCATTTTGAACTGATTATAGACCTACCAGTTATTATTGCAACATAAAACATCATAATTACATTTAAAAATGGTAAAATTAGTTTTTGATGTCCAATAAACATATTTCAGGGTTTTTGTGGAACTCATTTGCATGGAACATTTCAGCAACAAAGCTGTTCAAAGTGCTTTACATAAAAAATAAAAAAAAATGTTGAGGTCATATGCAAGTTATTGTAGATCCAAAGAGGTTTGATATACTGTTTTACTAAAGCATCATTTAAATTCTTTGGCTTATTTTGAAGGGTCAACCATTTTCTATCTTTGGTCTAGAATCTTTTTTTCTAAGTTAAGCAACAAGAACAGATTAAGTGTCCTTTCATTTAAAATAGTTGCTACGTTTTGCCAAATTTAATAAATGGTAGAATCCATGTCTAATTTTAGAGGTCCTGCTATTAAGCAACACACTGCATAGCAATGAACATTTTCTGTATTAAAAAAGTTTTAATTTGTAAAAAAAATAAATAAAAAATCTTTATCCTACAAAAAGTAAATAAAATGTCCATGTGCATCAGCTGCTGTCCTCCTTTTTCACGTTAAGAAAAACCACAGACCGTAGTCTAGCCACCACTGCTTTGGGGATAGACAGAGGGTTAGTATGTATTCTGCTGTACCTTGCAGCTGAAACAGCTTTCTCTGACTGCCCAGTGGATTGCGACATGTACAGGTGTAGTTTGGCGCAAGCAGGAAAGTGCTGATGTTGTAACTGCGAATCTTCAGCTGTGTGGCGTCACTGCTGATCTGGTACGTCGACCCAGTGACGACAGACTCATTTCCCTGGGACCATGAAACCACAGCAGGAGGGGACGCCTCACTGACACAGCGGATGGTTACTGCAATTTTTCCATCCGAGTCAACAGAGGTTTCCACAGTGGGAATAAAATTTCTGGGACTTTCTGTGTAGCAAATGGAATCTTGGTAAGGGTTGTTCTTGAGGCCAAAGCACCGTTTTGATTGAAAGACAGGTGTTCATATAAATTCAATAAGACATAGGAGGGATAACAATAAAATATTACTTGCGGTAATGTTGCAGGTGTTTTGTTCAATTGGATGCTCTGCTAAGCAAGTGATAGTTTTGTCATTGAGGTTAGCCGAGGAAGTAACAGTGAGGCTGAAGGTTCCAGCTCCGCTGCTTGTATTACTTAGCGCTGGGAAAGACAACTGGGCTTCTGGCATTCCTCCTGCCCACTTGCACTGATGCTGCAGGTCAGCGTTGTTCACAGACACCACAGAGCATGTTGGACTACCCAGTGAGACATCTGTTACCAGAAAAAAATACCTAAATGATTACAAATCTTAATCAGACAACAGGGGTAAATTTTCATGTACACACTTCATATACATGCTCTATGTTCAGATACTTTCAAGCCAATGCTAAGAGAGCCAATTTAAACAATTAAACATAAAATTAGAAGTGTTTTTGGCATACCGTAGACATTTAAAGTCACATTCTTCTCGCGTTTCTCCTTAGTCAGCTCATTGACCACTGAGCATGTATAAGAGCCTCCTTGACTGGTCTGCACGTTTGTCAGATTTAGGACTCCTTGGTGAAAATCCGGAAGAATTTGACCCCCAAAGATCCACTGAGGAATTGACAGTGGGAATCCTTCAGCTTGGCAGGAGAAAATCAGAGAGTCCCCTGCTTTGTAGAAAGGTTGAATTGGCGGTGGCTCGACAATGGGCTCATCCGGCCCGTCTACAACAAAGCAAATTTAAACAAAACATAGAAGGATGCGCACACAGCTTTTAAGAAACATTCAGAGCAGAAGAGGATTCATCTCACATAGAACAGTCACATTCTTATGTGTGGTCACGCTGCTGAAGGGGTTCATCAATGTCACGGAGTATGATCCCTTGTCTGTCCGGTTAGGTCCAAAAATTACAAGGCTGGCTCCCTCTATCAAATAGCGCGTGCTGTTTTTCAGGTCTCTTCCATTGAAGCGCCATATCTCTTGCTCAACAACACCTTGAAGCATGCTATATTGTAATGTGAACCGCTGCGCTCCCTCTTGGGCAAAGTCAGTCTCTGTGATCAGAGTCACATTCTGGATAATTTCTGTAAACAAAAATGTTACGGATAAAAGCAACTTTGCAAACTGGATCCATATTATCAGAACTCTTATCTATTTACAGGTGAATCTCAATAAGGTACATCAAAACTGTTGTTCATGTGAGATAGCTTCATTACACATTTCAAGCATTCATCTCCTTCCATTTTGATTATTAATTAAACCAAAAATTCAAATTCTCAATCAATGAATAACGCTCAAAAGGCCGTGGCTTTCCACAGAGAGTTATATCAGGTATATTACTGGAAAATAAAGTAGGATGAAAAAAAAAAGAAGCAGCATGCACAAAGAAGAGTCACAGATTTGATTTTAGGGAGAGGCACAACTGTAGATGGAGTCAGCACCTTAAGAGCCACCACCCACAGATGCAAGTCCTATGAAACCTTTTGAAGCTCTGCACTCTTAACTTCAGAATAGTTGACTTTATATGACTAATGTGAAAAGTTCCACTAAATATTACACATGTAGTCAGATCATCTGCATATTTAATGCACAACATCTCCCACATTCCCTTAACTCACCATAAATAATCAGAGTGAAAGTCGCTGAAGCTATTCCCTGCCCAGACTTTGTTAGTTCAACAGTATAGTTTCCAGTAAAGCGCAGTGGCACATCAATAAAGGTAAGAGATCCATCCCTTTCAATTTCGAGCACACTCCAGCTGTTACTGGCTATGTCTGGAGGAAAATTGGCATTTATAGTCCATGTCCCCACAGGCAGAGGTCCCTTAAACCATGTAACCACTGGATCAGAGGCACCACTGTAGGACACAGCCAGAGTCACGTTGGTGCCAGCTAAAGCATTCACCAGGGTGTGACCAACAGGAGACACAACCAGGCAGTTACCACCTGCCAGGAGGAGAGATGAGTTCAAAAATTAAACATTTTTTCAGTCTCTAAACTCAATAGATGGTCCTGCAAGGTTTTTTATTTTTTATTTTTATTTTAATTTTTTAAAAATATTGCTTCTCAACAAACCCTCAGTATAAAAAAAAAAGAACAACGTATACAGTAATATTTTCTCTTGTAAAAACTGAAAAACACCGAGGCTCACCTTGAGATGTTAGGATAAAGAAAACAGACACAAGCACTGGCCTCAGTTTCTGAATCCCTTTCAACCACGTCATCTCAGGTAAACAGAAGAATCTAGGAGCTCATCAAGAAAGTGGAGAAAAATTAATTACGTTTCTGTAAAATCCAACATGGGGGGGGAAAAATAATAATAATAATAATAAAAAAAAAAACCGTCCTTCGCCTCAGACTGACTTGCGCGAGGGTTCCTGAGAACTCGAGCTGCGCCCCGTGAGGTGTTCACCTGTGAAGAGTCAAAGCCTTGATTGTTAAGAGGCCACGCCCCTTCAATGCAAAAGAACGGGAGCCTTATTTTCTCTATTTCAGGATAACAGGGTATGTTTGTGCTACAATTTCTTTGTAATTTGCCTCCTATTAATGTTTCTTCAAGACTGATGCCATGAGTATTTAATCGTTATAAAGTTAACCAGAATGGGATATTATAAATCAGCTGTTAGCTACCTCAGCGTTTCTCTTCTCATCTGGATGGAAAAAAGTCAGACCAACTTATATTGACGTTATTCCTCATATTCAGCCAAGGAAAAAAAATCAAAATGATCATAAATAAACACTTTCTGTGAATCAATATGGGAGTTTAACTTTTTGGATGAAATTACTGGAATAAACAACTTTTCAATTTAAATTTATGAAGACTCAATTGTATGCATAAAGAACAGCCAAAATACATGAAACATATATTAAAGTGAGATTGCTTGTTTATTTGCTAGCTTTGTTGTTCCAGTGTTTATCTGCAGGGGCTGTTCTGCCACTTGGGGGGCAAACAAAGGTAAATGGTACATTGTCAGTGGAAAAGCTTTATCAAGTGCTAACATACACACACACAAATAGGCTATATAAAACCTACTGTGAATATGTTTCATATAAAAAATGATTTAGTAATGCGTTTCTTCGTTATGTGTCTTACATATCTTGTTAAGGGCTATTAAATTGTTGTACAACAATCTCTAGTGGTTCGCCGAGGCCCTCTAGTGGTAAACACAAAAACAAAATCTGACGTACAAATTCAATGAACCTCACTGTTTAAGATCCAAATTTTAAAAAAATAATAAAAAATGTATCCTTTTTAACTTTTGAACATTTTCTGGCATTCTTTTTTTTTTTAACGTGATGTGCTTCATGGTCAAAGATATAATATTGGTAAAAAAAAAAACAAAAAACGGAAAAAATACATCAAATTTGAGATGGTGATTGGATTAAGTTACAAGATTGAACATTGTTAGATTTCCAACTAAAAATGAATGCAAAACCCCCCCCACAAAAACACCACATTGATTATGAAAAAACTGGCTGCTTTATTGTCATGGAGATATTCTGTACAATCAACAGAGAATTGAGGCGCTTACGGTAAAAATTCAGATTTATTATCTCCGCCTGAATATGCTGACACACACTGTCCAGTCAGTCCCACAACAAGTTATAGATACATTAATTGTACAGATTAGTGACAGCAGTGAGAATGATCTTGAAAAATTGACATCTACATGTTTGGGTCCATATTTACAAAATACCATTTACACCTCTGAACATGTGTGGCGACATTACAAGATGAAAAGCTAATGTTGCGTCGCTTTCAGATGCACCCTACAGTTCTTACATTTAGTCTAGTTTAATTTATTGCATAAAGTCTGTTTCCTTAGAATTTTACCTCTTATTTTTGCTAAAATGCAGATAAAAAATATATTTTCGGGATAGTATGACTGAAGGACAGTGAGTCTCAGTATTCATTTTCTCCTGTTAGTACCAACTGCACATGCTCAGGAACAACAGTTGCAAACAAGAAGGACAAGACAGATACAGAAACTCATTCGGTTCCTGTGCATGTGGTACAGTCCTAAATCATCAGAGTCCTGCAATGAGAATAAGGAAGACAGAAACAGCAATTAATATTTCACCAAATTCTTGTTGCTTTGAAAAAACTGACTAAAACTTACCACTGTTGGGATGTGTGCTCCTGTCCTCTTGAAGCCTTTATACCTTTCCTGATTCCTTTAGTTTTCCCACCAGGTCTTCCACTGTCTCCACCTTCATGCCTGCTTGCCTCTGTGGGGGGTCCTCAACCCTCAGCACCTCCAGTTTTGATGTGAGGTTCACACCCAGGTCTGCAGGCTTCACATTAGCAATCTTCTTCTTCTTCGCTTTCTGAAAGAAAGAAATGAGAGTTGCATAATACAGGTAAGAAACAAGTGATGCTTAGCATTAAAAGATTTAAACTAAAAACTATTTATATACTCAATTTGATAAACCAAGACAAAGTGTGAATAACTATAAAGTGAAAGAAGAACAACACAGGGTTTTCACAAATAAAAATCTGAAAAGTGTGGTGCGAGTTCTCCAGAGAGAGTATTTTATATAATCATATTTTACTTTAACTGATCTGTAAAATGAAATACTGAGAACATTCAGCAACATTATCTAACTTTACTCAAAATGGCTGACACAATGTTTGCATTTTTTCTGTCTTTGTGAACATAACTTCCTGCTACCTACCATAATATTAGGCAGGGTGGCATATCTGGGGGTGTTGAGTCGAAGGTCTGCAGTCAACACTGCTGGTGTGTTGATTTTTATTGTTTCTAGCCCACCATCGATTTCTCTGACCACCTTAATTTTGTCTCCATCCAGTGTAACCTCTGATGCGAAGGTACCCTGGAGAAGGAGAAGACGGCACGTATTCACTGGAACAACCCTGCTAAAAATTAGTCCATCAAAAAACAGAAACACCTGCCTTTCAACACAAAGGTGCTGTGAAAACTGAAGAAGCCAATTGGTTGTTACTACACACCATCTGCTGGTGCATAGGTGGAACTACAAAGCTACTTTTACAAACCTACTTATCTCCTCTTTGGGGCATAAACTATAAAGTGATACAAAATAAATAAGCATTTACTCCCACACACAGATTTCTACATAGCTGTAAATAATATCTTGTCCAATCATCAGATTTGTTTACTGTCAAAGCACCATGGTAATAAAAGTCGTTTGGTAGCAAGTTGTGCTTTAAGAAAAAAGAAATCATCATTGGACAACAAACTGAAAGTTGGACCTAATCAGCCTTTGACCAGCTGTGTTGATCTGAGCAGGAACACTGTAGCACTAACTGACCAGAGCCAGTCTCTGCTCAACCTGATAAGGTTCTGTGAACAAGCAGCCAACCTGCTTCTCAGCACTGACACAACACACTTGATTTATTTTAATCTCACAAATAAAAATAAGAGACGGATTTGTTAAAAATGTATTTCATTTGCCACTTACCTGAGGCCAGTCCAGTAAGGCAGCTGTCATCTGACCAGTCTGATTACAGTCGTCATCAATGGCCTAAGAAACAAAGATAACATAAGTAACAAACCAACCATTTATATATGCATGGTTAAAAAAAATATATGTAGGACATCAATTTGCGACTTTGACCTGCTTTCCAAGGATGATGATTTGAGCGTCCTCCTTCTTGGCCAAAGCAGCCATGATTTTAGAAACCTGCAGAGGTCCAAGGGTTTCATAGTCGTTCCCGCTCACTTCCACATGAATGCCCCGGTCAGCTCCCATGGCAAGAGCAGTACGAATGGTTTCCTGTACCAAGGAGACATAATTACTTTTCAATATGCCTATGCTAATTTCTCCCAGATGACTTAACATTTGCTTGTTATTACTATCCAAGCTTAAAAGTCTAATTATGTTGCCAGTTTCAAGTAACCCCTGTTAAACACGTTTGATCAAAAACACAGGGATTTAGCAATTAGATTCAGCAAGCTAAAAAAAAAAATGTACATCTACATGTACTACAGCACTAGTATTAGTGAGAACTGTGCAAAAATCCCACCTTTTATGGAAAAGTGACAAAAAATCACTGCCATTATTGAAAGAAAGCCATAAGAATCTCTGCTTTGTCCTCTGGTGAGATGAAACGAAATTAAACTTTTTTACCTGCATACAAACCTACCTACCTACCTGCATATGTGTGGAAGACAAAAAGCAATGCACACGACATGTTAATTGTGAAGCATGGTGATGGCAGGATCATTCTGTGGAAATGTCTTTTTCAGACATTAACTGAAACGGGTAAGAGTTGATGGAAAGATGATACAATCCTACACATAAAGCCAGAGCTTCAAAAAAAAAAACTTCTTCATTAAAGCATATTCATGTGTTAAAATGGCCGAGTCAAAGTTCAGATCTTAATCAGACTGAGGACCCGAGGCAAGAAAAAATTGTTATTAAAAGCTCTTCATTTAATCTGACTGAGCCAAAAAAGAACAGGGGAGAAATGTCATTTTCTAAACTAACTCTAAAACACATGTGCCTCTCATGGCAGCAAAATGTGGTTCTACAAAGTTTTTACTAAGGGAACTTAATAAAAAGGTATTTTTACTTTTTTTTATTTATTTTTAAAACACTTTCAAAGTCGTGCATGATTTCCCTTTGATTTCCCAAATGTGCGCCTCTATCTGTTGGTCTATCGTTTAAAATCCTAATGAAATACAGAAAAACAGTGGGGTTGTAATGTGATGAAATGTGAAAAGTTGGAGATCTTCACCATTTGACATTCGATAATGGCAGTTCTTTTCCAGACAAGGCCTAAACTTGGTAAAATTGAACATTTATTGAACAAAAACAAAAAATTTGACCAAAATGTAAGTAAATAAACCCCCACCAAATTCAAGGGCGTAAAATCTAACCACATCTCTCCCACCTGTGATTGCTGTGGCCCACAGCTGACAGCGACAACCTCCTTAACAAGCTTCTTCTCCTTCAGTTTGACCGCCTCCTCCACAGCGATCTCACAGAAGGGGTTCATTGAGTGCTTCACGCCATCCGTCACAACGCCAGTGTTGTCTGGCTTTACACGAATCTGAAGAGAAACATAACAGGAGAGAGACGTTGAAGAGCTTCCACACTGTAGGAGTAATCCACCAAATCTGATCGAGAAAGCACAAATTTCATTTTCTCAGACAAAAAGAGTAAACTAAATCACATTTGCAACTTCGGTGGTACTAGTTTAGTCAAGTATCACTACAAATAGTTTTGCCTCCTCAAGTATTAAAATGAAAAAGATTAACATGTTGAGATGTGGACCACTCTATCTTAAGATCTCAAAGTAGGGCTGCTGATCCTTCATGTCAAGAAGAGCCTGTTAAGGTGATGTTGCTAAGATCAGAAATTCATGTTCACTTGTAAAGTTCTGTCCTATCAAACAGGATTGGAAACAGACTGACCTGAAACAGGAAAAATCTTTCAAAGACACAAAAACAAAACTGCAAGCAGTTAGTTTTCTGCCTGTTTGTCAGTTCACAGCATGAATGAGAGTTTCATTATATGATCAAAGATCAATATATCAGTGACTTTAAGTGATGTAATCTAGCAGTTCATTGGATTACTTTGTAAAACACAAAGTTGAACTAAAGTACATTTTCTAAACTGCTTCTGTTGCGTGATCTTCTGCACAGATCCAGTACTGAGGGAGCTCCAACTGCACAGCAGAGATCCTGCTGGGGGCAGCTGGAACAGGAGAGTTCTTGCTGTTGCATAGACTTCATGTAGCTGTTCATGCTTTTTGGTTCAACTGTGCTCCAACTCCCAGAGAATAACATATGAAAATATAATAATAATACTCCAGAAATTGCTTCCTGGGAAGACAAACTATGCAGTCAGGTACAGATTACACAACTGTAAGATATGAACATGACAGGGGGCATGGCTGCGTCTATAATCAATGTAAACTGCTCTCCAGTCTTGCAATTTGAGTATATAATCTTTGAGGCAGGTCATAGTAAACACACACAGTAAAATTAATAGATATTGGTAGGCTAACATTAGCTTTCAGAGTCAATGACTAAAGCACTTAAAAATACTGTTAAGAGGGAAATTATATCAGCTGGAAAAGTAAAATGCTGTTTACCTTAACTGCATAGTCAATGACACGCTTTACTCCAACAAGAACACGGCCCGACATTGTGCAAAAAACAATTAACAATCAGCCACCGTCAGAGTCACCGCTGTGCACCTTCACTCAAGGAGGACAAACCGGAATTATTTCACGGTGAAACCACCGTACATCAAAACCGCCTACCATTTCAGCCAATCATACGCAACTCTCTGACAACTTCCTGAGTGCTGATTGGCTAAGAAACGGTTAGTAGCGTTGTTGAGTTCATCGGGATAGTGTTACGATTTCAGTGTTCGGCTGGTAAAGAATAGTTATTTCACTTTGGGTGGTGGATAATCATAATCTCCTCAGACGTAATAAAACTAATACTCAGAGTTCCCCACCTTTTAAAACCACGGTAACTATTTTAAGCAGAACGTTTTATTGTGGTGCTCATATATCAAATGTCGCATAGAAAACCAAAAGAAGAAAGGTTCCGGTTTATGTGGGGCAAAGTTCACGGTTTAGAGTGGTGTTTGACTTTACTGTAATTCAAGCTAAATAGACACAGTTCGTACTTAATTACTTATTGAATAATAGCTGTGTATGAGTCAGATATGTATCTGTCTTTTAATTTTGAAATGTGTGCTGAGTGCTTCATTCGAAATTTTCGAGAAGGAAACGAGTCGAAAAAAAGTATACAAAATCAAAACAATTTTGTGTTGTAACTCCTTTAATGGGAGAGTGTATGAATACATTTATGAAATCTCTGATTAAGACATAAAATTTGGTAAAACTGGCTTTAATTGTAAGAGATTAGAACTGATGAAAAATATTGGAATTATAAAATATAAGTATTAACTATGATAAAGTTTTTTAATAACAAAATGGAATTTTTTAAAATGTAATTCCTAATAGTTTTATATTTTTACCAATACAGGCCAACATTTGAAAAATACCAATAAATGAAAACAAAAGCAGCGCTTGACACAGAGAGCCGCTTATATCCGCCCGGCGGAGTCACCTCTGCTCGATCTCACCCACAGCAGCAGCAGCGGCCTCCATTTTAACTCCGACACCGAGTTGTACCTCACGTGTCCTGGGCTGTCTCTCTCACATGACCCGAGTGTTTGTTCCCGTGATCAGCACTCCCATCTCCGTCTGTGACACCGAATATCACTTTTTATTTTCACCCTGATGGATATGCTCGAACAGAGTCTGGACACTGCAAGGTAAGCGGGACACTCAAAATGGCTAACAGAGACAGGCTAGCAACTACATGCTATTACACACAGCTAGTTTAGGACGCTTAGCAAGGCCTGACCCTAAAAAACTGCTGTCAAAACAGTTTAATGTGAGAACTGCTCTTAAGTTAGCAACTAAGACGGAGGACCTTCTAAGCAGATTATTTGACATGTGGTGCTCAAAGATACAAGTGGTGCATTACAAGAAAACATAATAACTAGGTAATAACATTTCAGGAGGAAAGATAGCCTAAGCTAACTAAAACGCTGAATATTGTTGCCAGCCGTTAAGGGAAACAGAAACCACAGCAAGGTTCGATTTTTCTGCAAAATTACATTGTTGGTGTGCGGGACTGTTGCATGGGTTTGGATTAGGAGAAGTTGAGGGTGGTATACTATGTTTATTTGATCGTTGAAACATTTTAACCACTTCGTAATTTCTGAAAAATGAGTTATGTTTGCATTCGATTTGCAGCCAAGAAAAGCAAGAAGAAGAGGTTGTCCAGGCATCTGAGGGTGAGCTTTTATTTGGCTTGCAGAGGCAGTGATGTGTGTCAAATATGAAAGCAATTTTATAAAGAATAATGGTACATTTTAGACCAAACTATTACTTACGAATTCGAAACCAGTTGTATTTTTTTCCCTCAAGGTGTAAAACACACTAAGGTCATAACTAAAGCTGTTTTTATTTGTGGAATACTTTGGTTTTTATTTGCTCCAAATTCAGAAGTTTACATAAAGTTCCATAGTACTGTACTTGATGAAATGCTTTGAAAACTTAAGGACTTGGATCAAATATTTTATCTTTCCACAGGCAACTCAAAATAGATCTTTTGGCTCATTCCTCCAAACAGAACTCATGTAACTTAGGCAAGTTTGTAGGTTGTCACTTTTTTCACCTTTGCCCACTAATTTTCTGTAAAACTGAGATCAGGGTTTTCTGATAGCCACTCCAAAACATAGACTTTGTTGTCCTTCAGCCTTTTTGTAATCACAATGTACTTACTATGCTTAGGGTCACTGCCCATTTGGAAAACCATTTGTACCCAAGCTTTACCTTCCTGGCTGTTCTCTAAATGTTTTGCTGGAATATTTCCACATAATAATCTGTTTTCATGATGCCATCTGTTTTGTAAAGTGCTCTCGTCCTTCTTCCTGCTAAGCACTCACACAACATGCTGCTGCCATCCCTGTACTTCACTGTTGTTATGGTGTTCTCAGGCTTGGCGATCATCTCTAAATGGACTTTGAGCCCAGTTTGTTTCACTGAACCTGTTTGACTCTAGAAAACGACACTCCCTTTCAGGGCTTGACTCGCTCATACCAACGCACATTCATCTCTGGAACACAGAACAAATATTTCTGAACAGTATGCTGGATATTCTAATACTGTTTATACTTGCATATAGTTGTTTGGATGAATGTGGCACATTGAGGAATCTGAAAAATGGTACCAAGGATGACTCAGACTTGTGGAGGCCCACAGTTCTTTTCCTCACATCTTGGCAGATTTGTTTTGTTTTTTTCCCCTTACACTTTCACACAAGAAAAGATGTTTTTGGAGGTGTTGCCTTAAAATACATTCACTGAGGATGCATGTCTTCTCTAATTAATCTATCAGAAACATACAAAGCTATACTGTCATCGTCTTGGCTTCACTAAATTGATAAAAGTCTTATTGATCTTAATATGTGTAAACTTTTAAATTGGAAAAATATATATATTGTTAAAAATATATGTCTCTCATTTTTCTGGTATTCATTAAGTAGATGTAATTTTCGTAATCCCAGCTGGGATAAAACAATAAAGTTTATATTATTTTTGAGAGTGAAAAACAAAATGTTTATGCGTCTTCTTTAATATTTGGTTTCAACTGTATATCTCTTTGCTTTATGTAAAAGACAGAGGACCTTTTCTACAGCTTCATTAACCTCTTGGTACTTCTGATTGCTCTTCTTATAATAACCACTGGCTGTTTGCGTTTTCTTTTTTCACTGCAAGACGCAACAGGGGAAGAGCAGACGGCTGTCACAATAGCCAGTGTTCAGCAGGCTGCAGCATTTGGAGACCACAACATCCAATATCAGTTTCGCACGGAGGGGGGGCAGGTAGGTACCTTATGGATCAATCAGTGACACTGAGGTGACTTCTGCCTTCCGGTGGCAGTTTCAGAAAGTCTTAAAGTGCTCTTGATGGCAAACACATCTTGGTTTTAAGAGCAGAAAAAGCCTCTGTTCCAGATAGGGGCACAGTTTGACTCCAGTAATTTCACATGTCTGTCTCTGGTGACCAGGCGGTTTGCAGCATATTGATGAAGGTGGGTGAAAGGACTTGATCAGAAGCATTGTGTTCTAAACAAAGTGCAATGTGAACGTATTCATACCTGCTAAGAAAATGTTCACATTACCACCCTGAGGTGTTTTATTGGGATTTCATGTTATGGACAAATATAAAGTTGTGAAAATTGTAAAAATTTTAGGAGAGCGATGCATAGTTTATTGCAAGCGTGGAGTGAGTTTGTCGTTTTTGCTTTACTCTGTTCCCCTTCAATGAATTTAATTGGAACCGTCTTTAAAAGTTGCGTAGTCTATAATTGACTCCAGCTTTGTGTAATTTAATGTCGGTCTCAGAGATTTTCAAAAGAGCATTAGTGGACAAACTGCATCATGTAGGTCAGCGGTCTGCAACTCCAGTCCTCAAGGGCCAGTATCCTGGCACCTCAATCAAATTACCTCCTTTGTATGGAGTCAGGTTCTCCAGAGTCCTGCTAATCACCTGATTATTTGAGCAGAGACACGTCTAAGAGTTGCAGGACGCCGGTCCTAGAGGACTGGAGTTGCAGACTCCTGATGCAGTCCTATCAAGACATGGTTCTCCATGTAATCTTGCTAGCTGGGTAAGGAGAGTGCTATTCTGAGAAAAAGGTCAGAGTTCTGTAGATCTGGTGGAAGAGGTTTGCTGAAGAGCAACAAGAAGAAAGCCATTGTTGAAAGAGAGCCATTAAAAGTTGTGTTTGCAGTTTGTCACAAGATATAAAGGGTAACAGGAAACACATGGATGTAGGTGCTTCGGTCAGATGAAGCCAAATTAAACTGTCTGACCTACATGCAAAACGCTATGTGTGGCAAAACTAAAACTGCACGTCGACTCAAACACACCCTTCTCACCTTGAAACATCCTGGTGACAACATTGTGCTTGGGGGACATTTTTCATCTCCAGGGTCAGAATTGATGGGAAGTTAGATGGAGAAAAAAAAAAACACATTGTATTCTTAGAAGAAAAATTGTTGAAGCAGAAGTTTCTAGCATATTAGCAAGTCTAAAGTATACTGCAGCTTCTCAAACGGAATGGTTTATTAATGTGTTACAATGACCTAGTTAAAGCCAAGACTTAAATTTATTAGAGAATCTGCGATAAAACCCAGAGGAGCATTTTAAGAACACCAAACCCATCAGTAGAGAGAAATGTTTTAAAAACACAATGGTTGAGAAGTTTAGATTCTTGACAAATTCCTATTGTTGGATAAAACCTTTCACCTCCTCATGACTACAGAGCTTGAGAAAACATGAATGGACAGAATAGAAATGTATTTGCTTCATATCTGTTTACCATGAAATCGATCTTCACTGATTGAGCTTTAACTAATGGCTACATTAAAGTTGGAACTTTGAAACACCAAACCATGAGAAGTTTCTGAGGATTCTCGTGACTCCTAACTCCAAATCATCCTTTAGTGTAAAAACAGAACAAAAGACCCATTTAAGCTAAAGAATCGCTAAACAAGCTTAAAAAAGGAACCAGGCGCTGTCTATTTAAAGGTTATCCAAGCGTAATTTCACTCCTAGAGATGTCATTTTGGTTGCAGCATCCACTGCGCCAAGAAATTTCTGGACGGTTGGAAATATCATGAAAATGTTTCATGACAAGCTGGTCAGATCAGCCAGTACCTGCTGTTCATGTCCCATATTTCTGAGTCAGGTGGGTTGTAGGCTAATTTGCCTGAAACGAAGATAAATGTGTTTTTCTTTCACTGGCTCCCAGAAGTCCAATGTGACTATTATCTTTTTTTTTTTTTTCCTATCCACTTATCTGCATCTCTTTACTCGTTAGTGATGGATCTCGAAATGGTGAATATGTTTTTGAAAAACGTACCATAACATAGAAGAGGGCTTTTTCATATTAAAGGGTGATATGTATGTATTTTATTTTATTTTTTTTCCCACTGGAGGGAATTAAGTCAGTCATCCATGTGGCTCATTTGGCGTAAACAGGTCTAGCGTGAGCAGTCATGTGATTCCAGTCTGGTCTGGGATTGGCATAGGGGAGATGTCACATGTCAGTCAGCAGGACAGTCACATGATGGAGGAATACAAATAGCAATTCTTGAGACAAACGAGCTCATTTTCTTCACAGCTTCCTTTAAAATTAAATCAGGCACATTCTGAGGCGTAAGCGTATTGTGTGGGATGGTGAGATCCGTGGACTGCTGAGGTTTGAGCAGCGATTTCAGATACTGGCTTTGGCTAACCTAAAGAGACAGAAATGATAAATAAAGCAGCGAGCCAGGTGAGGTTTCTTATCTGTGTTCAGAACACCTAAAATGCAAAAAAAATAGTATGATAGATGTCTGCTCTAATTACTCGACTTCACTAATTTGTGTCTCTGTGCCAAAGGTGACGTATCGTGTTGTCCAGGTGACCGACCAGCACGTTGATGGAAGAGAGGATGCAGGAGGAGCAGTGAGCGTCGTTTCAACAGCTGCTTTTGCTGGGGCTCCTCAGGCTGTGGCTCAGGTAACACAACCATTATTTTTTCCTGAACAGAAGAAATTGGTAATATGTAGGGCTTTAAAAGAAATACTGTATCCTTTATCTTCATTATAAAAAATGTTCTGTTTTAGCATTTCATTAAGAGACTAAAACTAATGCAAAACTATCCTTCCCCTTCATTTCGTCTGTGTATACGCTATCGGTGTGTTGTTGGAGTCTCTGACCTGTTGGAATCAGGCAAATAATAAAAGAAATCTTTGACAAAAGGTTGGCGAAATAAACCTCCAAGACTGGCTCTTAACCAGAGGAACTGTGAGGTGGAAGTATTAATATTCAGACTGGACAGTTTTCTTCTGAAATGTTCACATCCTGTTTGTGTCATGTATTCAGAGACAGCGACAAATATTCAAAATTATCACAGAATTAAAAACGAGTGATTGGGAATCCATCCTGCAGTCTAGTCATCATAGGGTTGCTACGGTAACAAGTCCAGGAAGAAAACAAAGACGCCCCTTTTCGTAGCCTCACTCTTGTTTATGTTGGGAATCACAAGGTGTTCTGGGGCTACAAGGGATATGTAGTCCTTCCAACAAGTTCTGGGTCTGCTCTGAGAGCTCCACTGTGAGATGTTAATGAAAAGTGAAACTTGTAATTTTTATTTTATTTTATTTTATTTAGTAATGGCACACCTTAGATGACTGTCTCAAAAAGGGCTTTTTTTAAAATATCTTTCCCACATTTACTGCTGACTTTATTATATTTGAAGATACAGAAAAAAATGCATTGAATTCCCTTAATCTAAATCATCACTGTAGACTATCGAACTCACCTGAAAGCAGTTTCTTTAATAAAGCAGATTTTATCCAAGTCGCTCGAAGCAGTTCCTGCTTTGCTTTTGTTTAGCAGTTTCCACCTGTGGGCATTACAGTACAGGGACTGTCTGCTACCTGTTGACTGAGCTGCATGTAGAGTAGCAGAACGAGGGGGTTTCCATTCCCTCCCCAATTAACCCGCTGACCCCTGCTTATCCACAGCTGGTGCGCTGCACACATTACAACAGGGCTTGTTTCGCCAAATAATTATTGTTTCGAGCAAACTACAAACAGAGGCAACTTGACAAAATAGGAAGCAATGTTATCTTTAATTTTACCGATTAATTCATGTGTTTAATTTATCTTCTGTTGGAATCATAAGCTACTGTCTCCGTCAACAAACCTGCGAGATATTTTTGTTTTTGTATTTTATTCCTTTGTTTAAACAAACACGTGAAATAGGTTGACTTTAAAGAAAATCAGAAATCGGTATCGGCAAGTAGTTCTCCGAATGAAAAGCTCTATGTAGTTTTAAGTCATATAAGTACAATCAGAGCAATAATTCAGAACCAATAATCATTGTGAACTTTTTTTTTTCTACTTAGGGCTGCAACTAAAGATTGTTTTAGTAACCTATTACTCTGACTATTAACCGGATAAAAAAAATTGGTAATGTAGGGTTGATTTATAATAAGATATTTCATCAGAACCTGAACCAGGTGGAGCTAAAACTTGAGTTTTACTTGAGTTCTGGGTGGAGAACTCAAGTGCCATAGATTTCTTTTTTTTTTCTTTATCTGAAATGTAAAAAATTATATGTTTTGTGTGCAGATTTGGCTTAACTGCTGCTATTGGTGTGTTGTTTTAGTAATTCTTAGTCTGTATGCACTTTTTAACAATTAATCAATCATTAAATTAGTTAATTATTTAATAATAAAATTACAGTAATTAATTCATGACAATTAATCCGATTAATTGCTTCAACTGCAATCGTTTCTTCTATTTGTTCTTATATTCAAGAGATTAATGGAACATTATTCACTTGTTATTTGACAGAAGTTTAAGTTAGAATCAGAATAAGATGCCAGTCCCAGCGAAATTTCTAACAGTCATTGGGGCTTTTCCAACCACAATATACCTAACTTGATCTCAGTTGCAGTACACCAGCGGCTCCTCTGACCTTGTTGTTATCGCCACTAACGAGATCTGTGCCGCTTCCTTTCTGCTCTTTATCCCTGCCGTCACACCGCTCTGTGTCTTCCTTGGGGGCCCGCAGGAGGGACACCGGTATTGAGTCTGACAGAGAACGAGGTGTGCGTTTACCTGCTGTGACTGCTCCATTGCCACTCGCTCATGCCTTTCCCTCTGTTCCTCTCTTTTCTGTCACAGGCTGTGATCCAAAACCCTTTCAGTAATGGAGGAAGCCCAGCAGGAGAGGCAGTGGGAGGGGAGACCCGCTTCGCTTACTTCCCCGCAACCGCTGTGAGCGACGGGACCGTGTCAGTGCAGGCCGCTGCAGACCCAACCCTCACACAGGCGGGGGGTGAGTCACTTCTCACTCTCGGTCTGCACTGGGGCGAAGCACATCAGAGTTACATGGCTAATTAAGCCATTATTTTTACAAAAGCCGCTCGTTATGAGTACCCTAAAGCCAGAATAACACCCTTGTCTCTTAGTAGATCTAAATAAGCCATTATCTCTAAAGCTCTGGTTAATTTAAAATACAGCAGGATGCTGTAGATGCAAATTCTACTCTCACATTTGTTGCATGCTGTGGCTATAGCTTTATTTGCAGTGAAGGTGAGAGTCGAAAAGATGCTTTATCTGTCATTATTCAGTGAGTGTTTGAAAAGCCTGTTTTGGTCAGGCTCAGGCGTCCTGCCACGGCTCCTCCAGCTTTAATGCGATCTCATGTGTCTTCAGGAGGCGCATCATTTTAGAATCAGATAATTTCATAAATGGGGAAATAAAGGCAATATACAAACCACAAGCGGTGTCCTCAGATGTGCAAGGCTCGATTGCAATTTAGTCACCGCTTGTTTGTCACATGCTACCATCCGGCCTCATCCACACGGTCACATGTTGTTGTCCTGCTGTATTACCTCGTTGTGTGGTTTTAATGTGCTTGTGCTGATGACTCTTATGAGGAAATCTGTTGATATGGGTTCCTGTTCTTTGCTTAGAAGCTGTTCAGAACATTAGTAACTGAGCGACCAAACATTCAGCTCCGTTATGTGCAACAAATCTTTTTATTGCGTGCAAATCGGCCAGGTTTAGATCCTGTGGGCTGTTATTGAGGAATGACTGACTGGTTGCTGTTTTTTTTTTTTTTTTTTTTTACCATTTATGGTGATTGTAACTCTGTTGGTTTTATTCAGAAAATTCTTATTTGTTTAGAATGCGTTGGACTATGGATTGTTTTATTCTAAAATCGCCCAAACGGGGATCCAAAAAGATTTGTGCCTAATAAATCCAGGCATTCTGCCCAGTTTCAGTTTGTGATAGTGAGAAATATATGCTGCGGTTAAGTTGAGAGGTATTTTAAATGACAGTGTTTTTTGCTCACTACAGCAGAATAGTAAGATGTACATAGATTTATTAGTTCTGGTAAATTCAGCCTGTAAATTGCACGTTTTTGCCATCACTATGCTGTAGGGCTAACTAAATTAACTTATAACCCTGATAAAGATTTCAATATTTTATATTGATTTTTAATGCAGTAAAGCTAACAAAGTGCACCGGTTTGGAGTTTTAACTATAGAAATACTGAAAAAAATTGACTTTCTAACAGGTTGCATCATATTCAAACTTGCCCTGAGTCATTAAACATATTTGATTCATTTTACCCATAAGCAGTTGATAATGTATTGTGTCAAAGTCATGCAGCAGCACATCCATAAACTGATTTTATTTTATTTTTATCATAAGTCTGTGTATTGCGTCATTCGACAGAGCCAGAACTCAAACTACCTCGGTTCCATACAAGTCGAGGTTCCTCTGCTGTTTATTACACAAGAGGTTCAGCCTTTTGGCTGGAGTGAGAATGAGAAGAATTTGAGGACAGCCTGGGGAAAGAAAAACAATCTTCTGTTTTGAATTTTTTTTTACTAAGCTTGGCGTATTATCAGGGGTTTAACATAAGAGCAATACTTTTGAGAAAACTGAATCTTTCTTTTGTTTTTTTCAGAGTAGAAAACATGTTAATCAAAAACTGGGTTTTAAAAAGTCTGTGTAGAATAATCCAGATTAGTCCATATATAGTACATTTTATGTTTGCCTAATTTCATCATGGTCCAAATGGCAAAAAAGAAAACAAACATTAAATGTTCTCCCCTTTCATGTTTTAACCATTAGAGTAAAGCCTGTATAAATCTCAGTCTGTGTTTCTAAAGAATCTAAGTATCGTTTTGATCTAAGTATTTTAGATCTTCAAATGTGGCCCAGATTCTTTAAAGACTGAAACGGCCCTTTTAGTTTTGTGCCTTTAAGAATGTAAAGTCATGTCAAGTTCACTTTCGTTATCCAGATTTAGTGGATGGCCATATTTTCTTACAGCCTTGAAGATTCTATCTCTTGTACATCACTCCGTTTTTCTTCCTCTGGGTGCCAAAGCGGTGCCACAGACAGCCCTCTTAATGCCGGTGTGTGTGGGTGTCATCACCCATCCTGAGGAGCAGTCTTTATTGTCTTTCTTAGTAAACTTTGTCCACACACAGGCACAACTCAACAAAAACTGACATTCTTGCTTCAAATCAATCACACTCAAATAAAGCAGGTTGTCAGACTGAAAGCATCCATCTTCATATCTGGCGTTTCTCATATCAGCTTGAATTTGCTTCACTAGATCAAGTATCAAGCTGTTGGCAACTAGAAAGCGCTTTGTCACACTGCTTTCATTTGGATTAGAAAATACGATCTTTTAATGTCATGAGATTTGGTGCCACAAGTCTAAATTTGCACGAAAGACTTGGGTTTGTTCTTCTTGTTTCTAACAGAAAATGTCCCGTTTCAAGAAATTCTAAAGCGTATGTTGACTTGAAGCTGATTACTCACTTAAAACACATCCTCGTATAACTCCTGCAGGTCAGTTTTATGTGATGATGACGCCCCCTGATGTCATTCAGACAGGCACACCACGAACCATCGCCCCACGCACGCAGCCTTACCCTGCGTAAGTATCTCCTCTCATTCAGTAATATCACATCGGAACTTTGTCTCCTCCTTTAAAGAAATGCCCTGATCAAAGTAGTCTTCAGTTTGACTTCAACCGTCTGAGTTTTTGACTGTTTTCATTAAGCCCTACGGTGAATCTACAGGCCTTGACTCAAGCTTCTTTGTAAATCAACAGCCTCTGTCCATCAGTCTAAGATGCATATCATCAAAGGATGTGATCACATCAAATTAACAAAGAGGCATAAATAAAGTAATACAAATCCTAATGCAGGAGGAGGCTGTAGAGGTACAGTTGAAATTTCCCAGCATTAGAGATGTAATGGATAGTAGAGAGGCATTTTTTCATGTGAGTTTATCAATAAGTTTAAATCTTAAATCATCGCTTTTATGACTTCTGTTACCTAATTTTTGCTAAACGCCATGATTTAGTCTGAGTTCCTCATCTGCTTTTCTCTGTTTTGGCCCATACTGCCTGCCTGTCTCTGAAAGCAACGCACTTTACAATAATCAGGCATCAAACAAGATTAATCTCAGAAGATCCTCCACTGCTAGACACACGCTGGTATTTGTAGTCACTAGGATTATAAGCAGGGTCACTCAAACGGCGTCTGTCGTGTTAATTAAGTGACACCAGGCTGCGTCTGGCTTAATTTAGATGCTTACTTAAAAGACGAGGCTTCACTTCATGCCAAAAACACATTGGCACTGGTTAATAAGTGCTGAGAATTGAAAGATTATTGAATCTCAAGTAGCTTGATTTTTCTGTTGTTTGGTAAAAGCCAACTCAGTCATTAGCTTTCTTGGTCACAGACTGAACACATGACTCTTTATCAAACTGGGTTTGCTTTGAGCTAAATGAATATTCTTGTTATGTTCTAGCCGACTTTAACCTTTCAACATTTCCAATTTGGGTTAGTTGTTTTGAAGATCAGAAGCAAAGGAGTTTCATGTAGGATTTCTTTTGCCAATATTTGCAGTTCGCTAGTACAATATCCATACCCCTTGAGCTGTTTGGCATGCAGTCACACTACAACCATCAACTTCAGTACATTTTATTGGGGTTTTATATGATAGTCAAACACAAAATAACACACAGTTGTTAAGTAGAAGCAAATGGATGCACACTTTTCTTATTTTTTTCCCTTGTTTAAACCCCTTAAGTAACTACAACCACATTTGCAGTCTTTTTGGGTATGTCTCTACAAGTTTTGCACATATTTAGGTTTTAGATCTGAACTTTGACTTGGCCATTCTAACACATGAGTGTTGATTCAAACCATTATACCACTGGTGGTATGTTTCGAGCTTTTGACCAACTTGAAGGAACTTCCACCCACCTCCAGTCTTTTGCATCCTGTAAGGGGTCGCCTCCCCAAACGTTGTCCTGTATGTGGCTTTGGCCATCTTTCCTTTTTACTTTTTAAATTAATTGGGTGAAATTAGATCAGTTTAAAAAACATGTGTTCTTTCCCTACCTATGTAGTACTTTATGTTGGTCTGTTGCATAAAATTCAAATACGGAGGTCTCAAATCCAGCTCAAAGGGTATGAATATATTTCCTGTAAGAAGTATCTTGTTGGTATGTGTGTAATGGAATAAAAATAAATATGTATGTGTTTCAGTCATTTCAAAGAACTCTAGATGTTTCAAAGATGTACTTTTTTTTTTTTTTTTTTTGATGGGCATCTTTAAGGGCCGAGCAGTTTGTTAACCTGACAGCAGCTCTGCTTTATGCTGCAGCGTCGACACGCTGCTTTACTGCCGAGACTAAAGAACAAACCATGCTGGAGTTTATGTAAATAAACTGTAGAATATTTCATTTCCGTCTTTAGATTCCTGTTTGTGACATGTATGTTCCTATTTATTCCCTCCTACGTAATAACTGTAACCCATTTAACGTGTAACAGATATATTTGTGCTAACTAACCAACAGTATGATTGACATGTGAACAAAGTGAATGAAAACCTCCCACCCTATTTGCCGTTCGCAGAGATGAAAACGAGCTGCTGCAACATGAAGGTTTAAACTGGTGAGGACAGTTTCCACATTTCTCCCGCACTCCTGTTTTTTTTTTTTCTTCTTTTTAAACAGCAAATGAACTAATCAAATAAGATCACAAGGAAATAAGCAGCTCAAGGTCTCTCAGTCTCTGCCCCCCCTCCTCCCCACCCTCTCATCCATAAGTCCCCGGTGATTCTCTGAGCTCTTGATATACGAGACACAGATAATTTGTTCGATGCCGACCCTGATCCATTGTTGCTAGTTGTGCTTGTGGCAAATAAATTTTTCCATTAGGACCTAGAAACTGGGTCATTGTTTTCCATCTGGAAACAAATGCTCGATCCACACTATTTTAGTGTCGTTTCTAAGTGCTCCTTTGTTGTAGTGCAGTTTTGTTCTCATTTAGCCTAGTTTTTGAAGTTGGTGGGAGAAGTACATAGAGAGTATTTGACATTTCTTTCTTCAACACTGTTGGAAAAAGTGTATTTCATTGACCCGGCTGTATTAGTTTCATAAATTATGTTAGGTAAAATATATTATTTGGCATTTCTGCAATACCTCACATATCACTGACCACTGGTGACCGCCAAGGGCTTAAAGCTGATCCCCTAAATCATCCTTTGCAATCATTAGAAGTCCAAGCTGCTGTCTGTAAGGTCTCATTTTATGATTTATTGTCTTACTGTCAAGGCCGTTGCTTGGTTAAGAGAGGACCAGTGGTGCAGGAGAATTAAAAATGAATTTCCTTGACCAATGTGCACAGCTGTGCAAACTTGTTTTAACTAATAATCTGGATAAACTGATTCAGCAGTGAGGCTGTGTTTCTTCTTATTGTCTTTATTTGTGTGGAAACAGTACATCAGGGATATTAAGATGGTGTGTGGCTCTGTAGTGTAGGAAATAAAAAAAGGGGGAAATCGTTATTCCTCTGGGCCTGCACACTTAGTTATTCACACAGTTATCCCCCCGTTGTTTTAAATGAACCATTGAGCTAAATCCAGTTTTCAGCTGAATTCTGTTAATATAGAACAGAAACCATTTTGTTGGCATCCCCGATAACAATTCATCTTTAAATTCAGAAATAAAACCTCGCAATGAAATTTGAAGAAAATTCCCACCTAATTTGAGTGCATTCACAACTTTCTGTTTCTCTGGGGCATAAATATAATGCGACACAGAGGCTCATTTCTTTTAGCCACTGGGGAAGACCCATATTTAACTCAGCGTCACACACATTAAGCAGGGTGCTGGAAGGGGTACAAAAGATTATAAGTAAAGAGGGCATTTTGGGTCAATAACTCTAGTTGTTTGGAGGCATTTCAGAAAAAGCCATTTCTGACCTGTCATCACAAATATACAAATTATTTAAATATAAATAAAGTTTGCTAAACATTATTGGGTTGTGCTTTGGTCAGTTTGATCTGTTTGAAACAAAAAACTCCATACGGAATTGGTGTAAATTAAAACGTGACTATGTGAAAAGCCCTTTTATCCCCACTGTAAAGTATCTTTAGCAGAATAGTGATCTTAAACGTATAATCAACGACACAAAAAAATTTCACCACACCATCGCCTGCGGCCAACATCAAGTCAAATGAAAAGACACTATGAAATAACACGTATGATAACGTGTGTCTGTTTTTGGCCCTTTTATAGCGTAACGGCAAATTGGAAAGCTTTGGCAGTGATGTCTCTGTGAGTTCGTTAAGCAGAGTCCCGAGGCAGGATACAGAGACACGGGGCCGTTATGTTGGTCTTCAAACACCCAAACTTCAGCAGAAAGCAGCTCATTTAGTCATTTTAAACACTAATAGATCAGTGTCCTCCCTTTGGGCCTCACCTGGGAACAGAACAGGCAGCAGAAGTTTGGCCCAGTCTCAGTTTTCCAGTTAAGTGGCTCGAGGCTACGGGCGGGTGCGTCACAGCTGCACACGTAGCCTCACATGGCCGTGCATCCCGAAGTTTTTCCAACCACAAAGCAACTTCAGAGGCTTGGTAAAAATAGCTCCTACATTAGTTTTGAATTGCAAGGTAACATTGAAGAATGCTGCATATAATAGGGTAAGGCATAGCTGGATTTGGGGGATGGGGTTGGATTTCTACCTGATTGTGTGGTGCTCGGAGATGAGGGATGCGGCAGCGTTTGAAAAGTGTTTTTATTTCCATTTAATGTGCAGGAAAATGGACGGACCCCGAACGCCACGAGATGAAAGAAGACGAGCGCAACATAATGAAGGTGGGTAATTAGCGATGATTGTGGCTTTTGATTTCGTCTGATGGTCCAGCACAATGCAGCTGACGGTGGCGAAGGGCCTAATGGAGCATTTTCTGTTGAAAGAACTTCACCAAACCCTGTCATAATATGTTATTACAAGAGCAGATATCATACTTATGTTTTTTAAATGGCCACTAGAGGGTACTGCTGAGCTGTTGAACTGGGTCAGTTTGCTTGAAATCTAAAAGATCCAAGAAAAAAGAAAAATCTGGTTCCTCAGGCAAAAACTACCTTCAGTAGAAAATAAATGTGGAGCTTATGCCTTTTTAAATTTTCTGCTGTGTTCTCCCTGTTCCCTTTAATTAGTCGAAAGACGACGACGAGACAAAATCAATAACTGGATCGTCACGCTTTCCAAGATGATACCCGACTGCACTATGGACAGCACCAAGACCGGAGCGGTAAGCCGTTTCTCTCTTGACTTTTTTTTTTTTTTTTTTTTTTTTTTCCTGCAGCCATTTTAAATTTCTGCCTTTCAGCCATGTGACTGACTGCAGTTGTGTCCCCCTCAGAGCAAAGGAGGCATCCTCTCAAAAGCTTGTGACTACATCCGTGACCTGCGGCAAAGCAACCAGCGACTGCAGGAGAGTCTGAAGGAAGTGGAGAGGATACAAGTGGACAATGAGTTGTGCAGGCAGCAGGTACTGATATCGGGCCTCCTTTCGAGCTGGCAAACGTGGCATCAAGCAAAGTCTCAATGAGCTCAAGAATACATGAAAAAGGACCTATGAATGATAATTCAAAACCTTCTTTTGAGGTGGTGGGGTGTAGCAGATAAATAAAATCTGCGCACAAATAGTCAGCGGCAGTGGGCTGCATATGTGGCTGTGAAGATTGCCGCCGCTCTGAATAGATTGGTTTGGTGCTGCATTCAGCAGGAAAGTCTCAGAAGCATGAAATCCAGCCCAGCCCCATGTGCATCTTCATTTCTCCAAAACAAACCCCCTGGGATTCCAGGCTGTGTAGCTAATCATCACGGTCTGACAAAGAGGATCAAAGAGTTTGCACTCTTATAATGAGAAGTGTTACCTGACATCAGTGCTTTCAGAGGCAGTAGAGATGATATACTCAGGGGCTGTGAGAAAACTAAGTGCATCCTAATGCATTGAAAGTATTCTGAAATTCTGGAGCTCTCTTCTTTCTTTTTTTTGCCGCCTGTCTCCCCTTGAATCCGAGGCCTGCAAGGCGCTCGGCAATATATTTTTATTCCAGTGCTCAAAGCCTCATATCCTCTGCTCAGTCATGTGCTGAGGAAGCTGCGGAGTCAGAATGGCGGGTTTTGGACAGGGGGGTGTCTTTGAAAAGGTCTGCATGAATTTCCCCTAATCCCAGGTATTCCACAAAGCTGCGCTCCCATTAGCATAAGCCAGTTTAACTCCGCAAATAGAAAAAAAAACAAAAATGTTAGCTGCTGTAAACTGCGAGCTACATTTACAGATGGGCCGCAGTAACGTAGATTAGCATGAAGAAGTTTATATCAGTAGTCCAATTGAAAAAGTGAAGCTTCTATATTGAATAAGTGTAATATACCAGGTAGTTATTTCAGTTCATTTTGATTATTACAACTTGCAGCTCATGAAGATTCAACATTTTGTTTCTCAGAAAACAAAATAACTTTAACCCACTGACAACTAGATTCATGTTCTGTGCAGTAAATGCTCTCAATATTTTGGGCTTTTTTTGTATGAATTACTCCCATCAGTGCGGCGTGTGGACATGATCAGCCAGTGGCTCTGCTGGGGTCAGCAGGAAGCTCAGCTTGCTTTCACTGCCCTTCAGCTTATCTGGTCCCGGTGCTTCTCATCTTCCTCTTGACCCCTGTGTCCGCAACCTTTACAACCTAAAGAGACATTTCTACTCTGCTCAACCAATTAAAACTTATTTAGAACCACAAATGTCACATGACTTACAAAAAAAAAAAAAAAAAAAAAGCGTAACCTAAAACTTTAGATAACTGTAGAAAATTTGTAATTTTAAAAGAACCACAATTTTATTTCTGTTTAGAATTTAAAATAAAGATAAACAGGATTTAGCAAAAAGGACTGTTCTTCTTTTTTATTCTGTGGAACAGATAAATATGTAAAAAATAAATAAATAAAAAAGCACATAGATACCAACCTAACAACAAGAAAATCAGATCTAAAAACATATTACTAATACTTTGTATAATTCTTTGTGAAAATTCAATGCAAGTATTGCAGAAATGTAATGGAAAACTGTTTAAAAACTGCATTTGTTATTATATCTAAATGTAAAACTATCAACTGGTTAGTTTTAATTTTTATCCTGTGTTATTAAGAAGCCATATGGAGGGGTCAAAGAGCTACTTGTGGCTCCGGAGCCGTAGGTTGTACACCCTGCTCTTCATAATGCTCCATAGATTCTCTACTGCGTTTTGCTCAGTTCAAGTTCACTGACCAATTAAGCGCAATGACATCACAGTCACTAAGCCTGGTGTTGGTACTTTTTGGGAGTCTGTTCAGATGTCAAATCCTGGTGGAAAATGAACCCAGTATCTCCATAAAGCTTGCTAGCAGCATAATGAAGTGCTCTAAATGTCCGGTTCTTTGGACTTGATAGAACTGGACCAACACCAGCAGATGACATGGATTTCCTTATTCATCGCTGACTGTAGAAACTTCACATTGCAAAATTTATACCTCTACACTCTCTCACCAGGCTGTGAGACTTTGATTCCCAGATGAAATAGAAAAAAAATATATTGTCAACTGAATTTTTTCTCCTTTTTCCTGCAGAGCCGCTCTGATTAGGAGTGCAACCAGCGATTATTTTAGTTGTCAAATATTCTATCGATTTTTCTGACCCCCCACCCCCCAAAAAAAAAAAAAAAACACAATCGATAGAATTTTTTGTGTCAGTAGGGGTGTGGGGGCTTGGCACATTCTAATTAGAAATATATTAAAGGATATAAGCAAGCAAATAATTCAATTCCCTTTGTAAATAAGAAAATAAACATTAACAATTCATCTCTTAATTAATTAGCTAATGACTCTTTCAGTAATGGAATCATCAGTTAATTATTTCAACTGCACTTCTGGTAAAGTCGATGATTGAGGTGTGGCTGTTCACAAGCTTGTAGCCTTTAAGCGTTTCAGGCATAGATCATGATTTGTGATGTTCAATCAAACCCTTGATAGCTGCTCTCTCCTTTATTTCATGTCTTTTTTCTACAACAGATTTTTGTTTTGCTCAACTTCCATTGATATTTCTGAGCACAGTGACTGTGCTGATTTTTTTCCCCTATGGTTTCATTGCCCATAATGTAATCTTTATGACATTTTTTTATGTGTTCAATTTAATATTCTTTGTTTCAGAGAAACTGAGTTTAGAGTTGAGTCACCAAAATTAGCTGAAATAAACGCTCGAGGTTTGCCGCTGAGTGTAATGGATCCGTTTCCTGTCGAGTTTCAGTTTGAATCAAATTCCTAAACTGCAACAACGTTTTGTTGTTTTGTTGACAATCTAAATTCCTCTGTTCTCCGTTTTTTTGTTTGTTTTGTTTGTTTGTTTTTTAAGATCGAGGAGCTGAAGAACGAGAACGCGTTGCTCCGGGCGCAGCTCCAGCAGCACGGCATCGAGACGGTCGGAGAGACGCCGCCGCAATAACGGAGACGAACGCAACGGGGGAGGAGCACCGACCACTTAAAACATGTCACCGATGCTGTAGGGGAGGGAGAGAAAAAGAGCAGACGCGACGATTGGAAAAAGACTCGTTGGAGAATCACTTTGTCTTTAGTGATTGCCTCCTTCTCCAGCTTCCGGGTCACGAACCCTTCACCAGCCATTTGTGGCTGCACTCGACTGTTCCAGTCCTCTCGAGATAACCACCCGTTGCAGCTCAGTAGAAGTGTACTCCAAGAAAACATGTCCTCTCTCCTCCGTCGGAGTGCTGCACCAGCACTAGCTATGAAACAGAACCTCTGCTGAACTTATCCTGTGATTAGTATTTATGTAGCCTCACCAATGGACTATGGGTTTTGTTATCTGAGTTTGTTTCTTGTGAGTTCCCGTTTTTCTCGCCATTCTTAATTTTGTCATAGTTCCTGCTTTCACCCTGTTTGTGGTTTCGAGTTCTGTATTAATAAGTTGTTTTTAGCTCGTATAATTTATTAGTCTGCTTGCTGACAGAAGACTTGACGGAGACCAGTTACGGTGAAAATCATGCACGACCCCCCCCACACCTCCTCCCCCCAGACGAGCGGGCTGAATTTTAAAAGCGAGAAAACATCAAAAGTTTGCAAAACAGGATTCTGAAAGACGAGAATAATGTGGCACACACATTTTTACCTACATCCAAAGACAAACGAGGAGCCGTGCGAGCCGATGCCTCCGGGCAGATTTATGTAAAATACGACTTCTCATGTTTTAATACAGATGTTACAGAATGTTAGAGCGGATTATTTCTGGGAGTCAACAATCAATAACTCATTAACTCCATGCTGGCCCTCCGTCATACTTATTACCATGAAGTGTGTGCAATCTTGAAGCTTGATTTGAGGTTAAAAAAAAAAGGAAAGAAAAAAAAAAAGAGCGGGGTATACTTGAAATGTTGGGCATTTGCTTGATTGAAGAAAGTCAAAACAAATCACTTGTAAAGTTCCGATTGTTTAAATTGTATTTAAGTAAAAAAAAGAGAAAAAAAAATGTACAAGAGCAGAACAAGCAGACGATTTCCAACTGAGCACTTTGGACTGTTAGCTGGAGAGCAATGCAGTACAAGCCTTTGCCAAACCACATTCAGGTACCGCAGATTTATTTTTACTTTTTGTTCACATATGATTAAGCTGCGTCTCAGAATGTGCAGGAATGTTTCCCCATTTGCTTTATTGCAAGATGTTTGCACCTATTTTGGTGGTGCAACTCTTCAGATGGAGCTCAACGTGCAGAGAGCGAAGCACCCTGGAGAGCAGCGCTCAAAGACTCTGCTTACTACGAAGAAAGCGTGCAGAGAAATCGTGTTGCACTTTTTTAGCCGAGCACGATTTGTTCTCCAGGAAAAAATGAGAACAATTCAGATGGAAACTCCCATTTTCTGAACCGTAGGAAAATCTAACTGGTTGTACCAGTGATTCAAGTCAATATTAACACTGTTGACAAGTTTTTTTTTTTTGTTGTTTTAATGAATTTACATGATGTGTTTTTTTTTGTTTTTTTTTCTTGCTTGCGGCAGTAGGAATAAAAATGGGGGAACAAAGCTACGAGTTGGAGCGGCTCATTAAAGCTCGGTCGCTTCTCCCCTTTATCAACATCTCAGGATCCAGCAATGCAAAACCAATACTGAAACCTTTGGCAAAATCATGCAGGCTACCACGTTTAAATATCCAAGACTCTGTAAGTTAACAGCTTGTGATCTAAAAGTGCTATTCTGCTACAACTACTATACTCAAATCCAATAGATCCTGTGCAGGTGGCTCATCTAAGCAGCGGGGCTCTCAGCCAAAGTTGAGTGACGGATGTGCAGTAGGAATTTAAATTTTTTTTTACGTCTTTTATTTTTACACCTCAGTCAGAGGAGAGCGGAGAATGTAAAGAACTAAATATTTGCTTTAGTAGGTGGATCTTCACAAATGAGAGGTCATTTGTGTGCGATTTCTTTAGATTTTTCTTTGCCGTTCTTTTTTTTTTTTTCTTTGACATGAAATAAAAATAGCAAAAGAAAGCAAGCTCCCTTTGTGTAGCAGCCTCACTGTTCTCAGGTTAGAGACATCTTTTCTAAATAAAATGGTGGAAAATAAAACTTTCACTTGCTGATAGCCTTGATTGGCTGTGGTTCATTGTCCTTGCTCAGCCTTTAGAGAGATGCATTATAATGTGTTATTTCTGTTGTGAATCTGAGGTTGACTTTCTTATGTTGCCAGGCTGTTAATTAGCACCAGAGATGAAAAAATGTTATATTTTGGGTGGGTTAGGAGATAATTTAATTAATTTTCTCACAACTCTGCAACTGCAAGTCTTTAGAAATTTGATTTATTCAAATTTAGTTTCAAGGGTGGTGCTGAATAAAGTGAATTATAATTAAAAGAACTTAAAGCCGTATTCTGATTTGTTTCGACAAATCAGCTGTTAAAAAAATAATAAAAAATTGTTCATGCACTTTTATGTCTTCCATCTCCCCACGAGGTGAAACTTTATCCATCAATGGGATCATTTAAAAATGTGATCTCAATGGCTTTCATATTAAGCCCTAATTTAAAGACCGCAGGGATTTCTTAATGGCCTCTGGGACATTTACTGCAGCTGTAACAGTTCTGTAACTTCTCCAAAATCTATTAGAATTTATAGACTGAGTAATTGGTCATCCACTGAAAAACCGAGTCTACCCTCTGCAAAGCTCGGTTGCAGTTTCTTGCACATGTTTTCATAACCAAACTTTATCACCTTTTATAAACACAAATAAGAATTACTGGGATTTTACGTATGGACATCACTGAACGCTGAAGGATAAGCCTACTGACATTTATTTAAAAAATTTTAGAAGCGTAAATCCGTAGAACCATATTTCATTGCAGTTGCAGCTGTAAGTTGTTCTGAGTATGAATTAACTTTGCACATGCTTCTGAATTTAACAGAGATCCTCTTTGAACATATGAATGAGTTTTGATCTAAAAATATAAAATGCTTGGATCAAAACCTATTCCTCCTTTGCCTCAAGTCTCAAGTTAAAACATGTCTGTAGAACGTTGAAATTTGCAGTTGTATGGCAACGTGGGAAAAAGCTCAACAGGCACGAATACTTCTGTAAAACAATGAAAGCACATCCATATTGCAGGCATTTTGACATGTGATGCCTTCAAAAAAGCAAGTTTTTTTTTCTCCCTCGGGAGAAAGATTGCTTTTCAGATTAATTTTATTTAACCAACACATTACCAGGGTTGTCAGTGTTGTCATTGGATTTGAACCGTAATTTTCAGTATAGTTTGTCTTGTTCGAGGACATAAAACAGTTTAAATGAACTAATCACTGGTTAGATGCGTGACTTATTCAAGGTTTGTAAATCTAATCCAGACTAACAAATGTGATATTTCTGAACACCGTTTTCTAAAAGAAAGTGGCCTCCTCCTGTTAAACTGTTCAACGGGAAATAAACCGTCACATAATTTAGAGATCAGTCAATGACAAATTGACTGAAGTCAGATTTCATTTCTCCATTCTACTGAGTTATGAAACATTTCAGTTTCTCAGCAGTGGCTTGACCTTTTTATAAACTTTTTTTTTAGGGTTAGCCACTGTTGGATGTACATCTTTTTTTTTCTTCTGCTTTTTTCTTTTTTTTCCACTACCTTTAAACATACACAGCCAACCAGGCCGGCGTCTGTGTGTCGCCGGGTCTGTTTGAAGTGGATGATCTCTGATCCTATGTACTTCCCTGATTGGGACACGCATGCGCTCCGTCTCGCTCACTCTCGTCTTTCACCGCAAACTCAAAACAAAAAAGAAAAAAAAAATAGATGACTTTGAATAAACTTGGTTGGGAATGTTAAATTAAACGCCATGCGAACAGCGTCATTTCCCAAATATAATATGAGGCAAGTACTAGGGAATGTGACCTTCACCCCTCGGTTCTGATAATGCACTTACAATTAATTGACATATTAATTGAAAGAGGAAAGCTTTGAGCTATGAATTGCTATTGCTGAAATTAATTTTAATTGGATTTAATGCGGAGGTCAGTGGTGATAATGTGCCTGGAGAAGGAACCAAAACTGTTGCAGCGAGTGCTCTGTGAAGGTCTATATGTATTTGTATAAAAGCATATCTTTCCAAGTGCATGGTTGACTGATTCCTATTGAAGTCACACTGGCCAAAATATTCTACTGTAAAAGGCACAATTTTATGCCCTGCGGGCTTTTTTCTTACCTTTGTGCTTCCTTAGCAACAGGAGCGTGCTGTCGAGAGGGGCGTACTGACTGCTGCCTCAGACCGGTTCACATTTCTTTCTCTCCAAAGTATTTTTTTTCTGGAAAAGGCTACAAATCCTTTTCAATCAAGTCTTGTATACATTTATTTTCTGTTTTACCTCACCTTGAATTTATATCATTAGCATCAGCAGCAAAAAACAAATGGGAAGTGAAAACTCCTCAGTTTTTTGAGGGTTTTAAATAAATGTCAATGTGCATTTTACAAAATATGTGCCAATGTGCACAAGCCATGTGAATGCTTCAGAATAAAGAATCTGGCCTTTGATTAGACCGATTCTTTTGATCAAAAGAATTTCAAATCATCTTTACATTAACATGTTTTTTTTTTTGTTCGTTTGTTTAAGTTTACTGATTTGAAGCTAAATGTTAAAGATAATCACAGTAGCCTCACAAAAAAGGCAGCAAATGTAAAAGTGTGTTGCTGTGAGAGAACATTGCTCTAAAACAAGAAACTTAAAGAAGGTGTTAAAACAGATCCAGAGGATTTCCAAAGCGACGTCCAAACAACAAAGGAACAAAGCGGAAATGACAAACTTAGTTGCCACTGTATTAGGTATACCTATCTCTTCAATTGCCAATAAGTTCATTTATTAGTTTATATATTATAACGATGAGCGTTAAACGAATACAAGCTTCAAAAAGTGCTGCAAAAGTAATCTGCAATACTTGTTCCTAGCTTGACTTTCACAATCACAGTGCAGCAGCCCGATGCATTCAGGCATCCATATAAGTGAAAAAGACTTAAGTTTAAACTGAATGGAGAAGAAAGCAGATTTAACTGACTTTGACTTTTGGTGCCGGAGGGTTTGCTATGAGTATTTAAGAAAAAAGCTCATCCATTGGGATTTTCCAAGTCAGCCATCTCCAAAAAAAGAGAAAATACCCAGTTGTGTGGAAGAATACGGCCAGACCGGTTTGAATTGATGGAATGGCAAAAAAAAAAAAAAAAAGCTTGAATAACCACTTGTTACAATCGGGGTATGCAGGACATCCCTGGACTAAAAACACAACTGATTGACCCCTGAAACATCTGCACTACAGCAGCAGAAAGCCGCACTGGGTGCCACTTTTATCAGCTAAGTACATGAAACTTAGACTCTGGTTCACTCAGTCTTACCCTTGTAATTTTGTCAGTGTAACATAACATGCTCTATTGTCTCATCAACTCCACAGTATTCACACTTACCATTGCAATGTCTCACCAAATTAAAAAGAGTGCTACTTAGCCCAGTATGCCTAAATCTGAGACCAGAAATTATTGTCTCTTTTCTCCTCCTCCTCCCTGCGCTTCTCCATTTTTTGGGGAGGTGGGTGGGGGGATTTTATGGAAACAACCTGCTTTCCTTTCTTTTTCCCATTACTTTTCCTATTTCTCATTCATGTTCTGTTTTATTAAAATTTCTATTTCTTTTTTACTAAAGCCGATAACTAAATCCGCTAATGTGTTTCCAGTGGCCTCTTTGCAGCCCTTTCTGTCATTTAATTCCCTTTAACACCATAATACGCTGGTACCTATAAAAAGTGAATCATCAGGCCCATCATACTTATTCTGCATAGAGTTTGTTGAATTTCTATTAAGATATCTGCTCCACTTTCGGTTGCATTGTAAGCTAATGTTAAACTGGGTTCTGGACAAACTTCTGATTCACTCTGGATGGTTTAGATTTTTCCTGACTTTAACACACCTGATTTAGATGACTGCAGTTCAGCAGCAAAAGCTTGTTAAAGCAGGCAGTCAACTAAAAGATGTGGCTTGAGAAGCAGGGTTGAGCAACGCTGCATTAGAACAGCTATGGGATATGATCAATGAAGGATTTTCTCATCCTGGATGTGCAGGTGACTGTGCAAAGGCATCATGCCAGCCTGGACCAAAAACCTCAGAAGAATCTCTTTTCACCTTAATTAATCTATGGCACTAAGAACTGAGGCAATATCTAATAAAGGGGCAACTCAGTGTATAAGACCCGAGACTTAGGAAGGAACCAAAGATAGCAAATCCACACAAACGTGTCCTACTTAACAGTTTAAAGCAATAAGTTGAGCTTTCTTTGCAGCCGCAGGTCATGATGTACCTTGTCGCCATTGAACTGACCTTGGACTCATCTGTATCCCGAATTATTCCGGAGTCTAGAGACAGTGAGGCCATCTGTCTGACAGCTGAAGCCTGGAATAAATTGGGTCAATAGTCCAATGATCCCAGCACACCATCAAATATAAGAGAAACGACTTTAAAAAAGAACCAAGGTCATCCAGACGACTTCAAACTGTTGCTACTAAGGATAGTTATGGAATCCTCTGGAACTTGGTGCCAGCTTAGTTTTACCATCATTTGTTCATTGTTTTTAATCTATTTTCGCTAGCTGTTAAGATATTTGGTGATCAAACAGAACAGTAAGAGTTTTTCTAACTTTTCTCCAAAGCTATTTTTTTTTTCCAGCTGTGTTAGGACTTGCGGATAGAATCGAGAGCTGTTTAATTTTTAATTTTTTATTTTTTTACTGATCCACCAGAGACTTGTGTTTGATCTTGAGCCCTGATCAAAATGGCAGAGTAAACTGTTAGCACATGTTAAAAGACATGTTTGACTCCAATTCAAAGCTTAAGAACATACGATTTATATCTCACCCTTTGATCTGATATCAAAGGGATAAAAATTGAAAATGTCATGGAGCCAAAGTGTATCGGAATTCGTGATCTCCACAGCGGCTGCAGAAATCTCAGCTTAAATTCTGATTTTGAACAAACCAGAATATTTTAATTTAGTGTCTATAATGATCAACATAAAGGCCTATGCAGCAAGTAAAGAAAAAGAGAACAGTGCTACAAAACGGTAGCTGAACTACTATATATAGATGATGTGCTATCTGGAAATGCAATTGTTTTCTTGACAAAAAGAAAACCTAACAGTAATGTGGTATAAGAATTGTAGCCCCTTACTGGAAGCACAGAAACAGATGAAGTGAGTCATCTTCCTTATCCAAATATATCCTATGCAGAAAAAAGCATATTATAGGAAAAGGTCAGACAAACCGTAAAGATAACCGAGGATGTTGTTTATTGTTCCCCAGGTAATAAAAAGTTTGGGGTTTTTTTTGTTAATTTTTGTTTTATCATGTTTTTCTTTCTTTTTTTTTATTTTTGCAATCCGTAAATCAATCTATTAACCCATGTGTAAGAGTATTTCTGTTTTTATGTTATTCTTGATTATTAGCTGCAGCAGCGACTCTGCTTGTCTGCTGAAGCCATTTGACTGCATCTCTATATTTTTACTTCACTTCCACACCTGATGTGGAGCATTGACTTGAGCTGGCTGCTGTTGGAAATCTAGACAGACATATAGTTTGAGCACTGAGACCAACGGTAACTTTTGAATCAAATTACAACAGCTTCCTTACTGTTGTGCTGTCACACCATTTATGAGTAAAACATGAACTGATTTTGAATCCCTGGGTTACGTTCCAGTTTACACGTTCTCCAAACTATTGTTTCTGTTCATGTTGTAATGCCGGAGTTTAGAGTTCCTGGCATGACGTTGTCACCCTTTGACTACTTCTTCTATGTTTTCAGCTTTCTCACATTTCTCAATCTCACATGTGGAAATGAATAATGTCTAAAACACAAGGAAAATTGGAGAAAATGAAGACAAATGCCTTAAAAACACACCAGACAAGCTTTTTTTATTTTCTTTAATTACTTAGCGTAAAGTGCTTGAAAGTTGTTTGTAATTTTAGAATACTTACTGATACAAAATAGCATTTCTAATGTTTTTTATATTGTTATGATTTACCTTGGGGGTTAAAACTCTAAGTAGCACCCTCTGCATGAACCAGTATAATCAAAATGCCTTTCCATAAGGAGTAAATTATAACATTCATCTGCCTAGTTTGAATAAAATGAAAGCTGACCGGAATAATAAAAAATATATAAGTAAAGCATTTTATGTTTTAACACGCTAAAAGGGTGCATTAGAGAGGGATTCTAGTGTTAAATCATACATCAAGAAGCTGAGTAGAATAGCAGCGGTCTCGCCACTCTAACATAATGTCATGCTGTGGTTGTTCATGAGGCTGAAAGATCTTGAAAACGTCATTCAGAGTTTTATTGGCAGCAGTCTGCAATTATGATGTACTTTCAAGCTTGAAAAAAGGAAGGAAGGAAGAAAGAAAAAGAGAGAGAGAGGAAGAGAGAGATATAAATACCTTTTTAATATTAGTCATCAAACCATTGATGGATTTAAACTTTATAATCATATGTAGAAATGTAAAAGAAAGTGAGAACTAACTTCAAGTTTTATAAAATCACACTCAGCTCATAATCTTTAAGCCTCCTTTTGATTTGAATGCATATTTTACATGTATCTGAGTTTATGACATCCTTTTATTTCCTATGTCGATACTTTTATGCAGCTATGCGTTCTGGAGGATTCACTTCCCATTCTTGTTCAAAGCTATTCACGCTCTGTTGTATATTGGAAATTCCTGTCAAGACACTGCAACATTTCTCACATTCAACTGCATGTGGGGAAATCCCAGCAATGATTAGCAAATTTCTCTATGACGCCCCCTGGATTTAGAATGTGTCATTACTTCTTTAAGGTTGCTGGGGGAAAAAAAAGAAGAAGAAATCACAATTGCATGTGGGGAAAATAATGTGTTTTGTTTGTTCTGGGATTCAGGTGTCAGTGATGTGTTTATGTGCTGTTTTTAAGGAAAGATAAACACGTGTAACACTGGCTGGTACATAGAGGAGGGGCCGGCAGACAGGGACATGAGCAGAGGACATGGATGAAACAGTGACAGACGGGGGCAATGCCCTCGAATGGGAGAGAAAAGGCGGAGTGGCGCCTGCTGAGGTGAATCTGTCCGCCATTCTGGTGCCTGGTTTTGTTTGGCCAGCAGGTCGCTGATGATAGCCTCATCAGAGAAGCTGGACTTTCCTGTGAAAGTCAATAGTATAGCAGTTTCTTGCTTTTTCTAGTTTACCACACTCAAGACACCCTTAATATACATATAATTTTTATATTATTTTTTTCCCTTGCTGCAGTTAAAAATGGTCACAATCACATCACATGAGCAGAGTCACGTACTATGAATCATGCCACCCAAATGTTTCACATAAGTGGACATCATGCACAAGTGTAAACAGCGAATCAGAACCTTCTCTGTTGCACAGAAACAACATAAATCTCTGACAGCGGTGACAACATTGTTGATTCTCACTGAATGCTACAAAATGATGGACAGATTCCAACAGACATGGAGCCATCCCTGACTGTATTTGCTGACACTGACGATGTGGTCACCCAAAGCAAGCACGTGGGCCAGCAGGGTTATCAGCGAACGAGACAGGCTGACGCAGAACTCCTGCAACATGTTGTTCCTTAATTGAGTCGGCAGAGGCGGTTTGGAAAAGGCTTTGAAGGTATAATGAGAATTCAAATGGTCTCTGATTATTATCAGCAAGCGCGGCCCACCGTTTATCAGTTTGCACCTTTGTGTTTTACTGTTATCATTTTTAGCTGCATTGATTCTGCATTAATTCACAACCCGATGTTGTTGGGGAGGAGATTTCTTTCACTGAAAGGTTAATTAATCTCTAGTTGTTTGTCACTGCCTTGCGAATATGAGTCAAAATAATTGCGATGAATTCAAAACAGTGGCTATTATTATCACGATTTCATGGTTATTAAACAGGCCTGAGCTCTCCTGCAGGGCTGCAGCTGATGATTATTTTATCAATAATTTCCCTGATAGGGCAATATTTTAATCTATCCCTGCTTCCTTTGTCTTCAAGGAAGAAGGAACGTGTACCATGAGCTCTGCTATGTTCTTTACTGCTTCTTCTACATTATCATTTATATTTATATATATATATATATA
>NW_006799998.1:1005829-1008927 GCF_000485575.1 Poecilia formosa
ATCACAACAAAGTTTTGGTTGGTACGTCCTGGCATTTCTTTGGGATTTATGGACTTTGTTGTGATCCTTATGTGTTTTTGATTAACATTGTGGGATATTAATTAAAAAAAAAGGAAATAAAAACTACTTATTTTAAATGTGGTACAGATGTTCATATTGCCAATGGCAAAATTTTGATTCTGTGAAGACTCTACAAGGTCTCATCTTTTATGTCTGCAGCCTTTAGCTTTGAAATCTGGTTTCAATTAAAAAAACAAAAAAAAAAAAACACTGATGTGATTCTTTAAAATGCACTAGCATTAAGATTTTACTGTAAAACAGCTCAAACAATCCGGATTTTCTGCTGCTTGAACAGAATATGCCTAATTGTATTACTTTCCTCATCTTTAACTAATACATATTAAAACACCTTGACTCCCAAACGGAGCTTTTTAATCCTGACTACCAGTCGCTGCTCTCGAAAGGATTTAATTTGGTTCAACTACAGGTTCCCACACATTATGCAAAAACTGAACATGTCGAAAATCAGGGCTAATTAGTCCATTTGAGAGGTTGTAATTACATCCTTTAGACTGAGCTATGGATATTCCAAAGCGGCCGGTTCACTGTCATGAAGGATATCCCGGGTCGAAATGAACGCAGCTCCGTCATCCATGCAATAGAACGACCTGTGCAGTGTCAGCCTTTTGCTGGGAAATCTCCACTGCTTCTGTAAGATCTGCTCTATCAATAGCCTCTGTTACTGAATACATATTGCACATATATGTATATCATTGTAAAAAGAAATATTGTTCAAGTGTGGAATTACATGCTGTCTCAGACAGAGAAAAGACAGACATTAAAACAAGAGATAGCTTGGAGGAACCCCCCCTCCCCCCCTCTCTCCCCTAGTATTGCAGAAGTGCAGAAGGATGAAGAGGAATGAGGAGGTCAAAATTTCCCCAGTGGAGTTAGGTAACAGCTGCCAGGAATGGGCAGGGCCTCCAGCAGAGATGAGGCAACACCGGGCCCACGAGTGTATAAATACCTACGCTCTCTGCATATTCAACTCGCAGATGCGAGGAGAGCTGAAAGGATCGGCCAAAGATCTGAAGAAACCCAGTTGAGAATCGGCATCCGTCTGTGAAGCAAAGCAATAATTCAGGACGCAGTGGTGCTCTGCGCTGGCCTGACACCCATGTGAAAGAAGACCCATCAGCTCTAATCTTCAAAGGATTTATAACCTCACCCAAAATGAAGGCATTCAGCATTGCAGTTGCAGTGACACTCGTGCTCGCCTTTGTTTGCATTGTGCAGAGCTCCGCCGTCCCGTTCACCGGGGTAAGAATTCAACTCAAACTCACCCCTCTTGCTCGTCAGCTCCAAATGTTTTGTCAGGAAGAATAGATGTGACTCTTAAATGTGCATAATTCATTAACAGGTCGGTGAGCTGGAGGAGGCAGGGGGCAATGACACTCCAGTTGAGGCACATCAAGAGGTGTCAATGGAATCGTGGATGGTATGTTCAATTGACTGAATGAATTAAGCCAATTACCACGAGCAAATTAAAGTTTAAGTGGATGCTGTTTTCCCCGCAGAGCAGCCTTGTCCTCTCTCAAACACACAGATGGAGAAGGAAGTGCTCTTGGTGACACTTTGTTCATGTCTCTTGTCTTTCACACAGATGCCAAAACATGTCAGGGAAAAGCGCCAGAGTCACCTCTCCTTGTGTCGCTACTGCTGCAACTGCTGCAAGAACAAAGGCTGCGGTTTCTGCTGCAGGTTCTGAGGGGCACGAGCGGTGACCACCACTTTCTAATTTATTATTTTATTTTTTTCCAAGACCCCTCCTTTCACTGCATTTTATAAAATGCATTTTTTTTTTAAGCAAAAATGATTCCTGGAGCAGCATAGACAAATTAAGTATGTTTTCTATTTATTTTGCATACTCCAATTTTTTAACTTTTTAAAGAAGACACATTTCTCACACATATGGATCTTGTCCTTACTGAAAATTATTGTTTCGTGTTGAATAAAATACATCTGAATCAGCTGCCAAAAGAGTTTTATGTCATTTATATTGAGTCAAGCAACAGAAACATATCTTTGCTAAATGTGCTTTAAATAAATAATGTCAGTCTGACATTGATCTCCAAAGTGCTGGCGAAACCAAAAGCTAGAAACAGAGAGTTATTACAGGTACACAGGTGGACAGATGTTATTACAGTTAGAAGCTTGAAGACAGCACACAGACACAAGTCACATTGTTATAAAGCACACTGGTTTGCAACCATAAAATGTATTTTAATCTGAGATACATCTGTGAGAGTCTGCACATGTTCAATGCAATCTAAAGTCTTTGTATCTATGATCATGTCAAACCAAAGACCATCAAAAATCTGTTGTCAGACATTGGACGTGACATGTTTGAGCAAAGACTCTCTTAAAAGAGTTTTAAAACAGAAACAGTGTGAGGGGAATTTAATGTATGTAGCTTTGGAGAGAGAGAGAAGGCATTGATCACTGGATGTCCTGCCGAGCTTTTATCTGATATCAGGGCCATTCACACCTTGGGGCTTCAACAATTTTCAATTTCAGCTTGAAGCGTATTACTAGGCCCTCTTTGATCAGTGCTTCAGTCCTCTATGCTCACATATCTTGATGTTTATGGCTTCTTTATTGATTGTTCTAATGCACATACGATGTATTTATACATTCTGATGGCTGGGAAGTGGTTAGCCGACGTCCTGGAAAGGGTCATATGAAAGAGATTCCCACAGTAAGCCGTCCTTCCTTCCTCTGCAGACTGCATGAGGAATGACTTAGCTCTGTTCCAGTTTTGTTGTGAGGCTCACATTTTGTATCTCTCCCTTTTGGACTTTTTTTTAGTGTTAGAATCTTTTGATATGAAAAGAACATTATGTTGCTTTGAACCAGAAATTAGTGATATAAATAAAGTTTGACTCATTTGGACTGTCTGACCTTCTTTGAAAAGAATAAGTAGTGAAGAAAACATTCTGTTTCCTGTTTGTGATTAATTCTCATCCGCTGATCCATCTGGGCACATGAAGGGTTTTTTTTTTCTACTTTTTACAACAGCTATTTTTCCAAGCACATAA
>NW_006799998.1:1009238-1017942 GCF_000485575.1 Poecilia formosa
AATTAACTTCAGGGGTGTACTGTGGTGGCGCAGGGGTTAAGCACAACCCACATATGGAGGCCTTAGTCCTTGACGCAGCTGCCGCAGGTTTGATTCCCGGCCTTGGCGACCTTTGCTGCATGTCTTCTCCGTTCTCTCATTATCCACTTTCCTGTCAATTAACTATCAAATAAAGGCCACTAGAGCCAAAATAATAACTACCAAAAAAAAAATTTACTTCAATGCAGGTTTTCAAAAAAGTACAAAATATTTTTTAAATGTGTGGAAGGAAAAACTATTAACTCTTATTACGTGTGACAGGAAGTGAGTTTCAAGGACATTTGTTGACTTTAGTAAGCACTATGCATTTTCCCTGAAGATGGTGTAAAATATCAGCTCGAAGGGCTTCAGTCATACACTATTTTGGCCAAACGTTTTGGGTTAGTTGCCTTTAATGTCTTTTTAATAGGCTTTGATGTGTTATTGATCCTCCCGTTATGGGAATATTTGACCATTCTTTTAAAAGAGCATTGCTGGTTTGGTATCAGAACTCTGTACCGACAAGGCAGCTTCGTCTGCATCAAACACCCATTCATATCCCTGTGGACTGGTCCAGAGTTATACTGGAAACAAAGCAGCCATGATGGCGGTCAGTCCACCAATCCAGCCCAATCTGCCTCAATGTGTTTTTGTTGCCATAATATCTGAAAATGCAGTGATCTCAAACACAACTCATGTAAAATTTAAGTAAACACTAATGGAGAACTTATGTGAATACTAATACAGAAAAGGATAAAATGTCATACTTAAGGAAACTAGATATTCTTATTACTCTGTTTTATAAACACTCTGTTTTATAAACCAATGTCTTCTCTTATTCTCTATGTGACATAAATAGAATACAGTAGATGAATTGTTGTAAGGGTATATTTTATCTGAATAAATTTAAAAGGAATGGGAAAATAAACTGACAGTGACATTTTGTTCTACACAGGAGTAACTATATGTGACGTTAGTTTGCTTGATTTTAAATCAAACTCTGATTTGTAAGTTTAACATTGGCTCGGAAGATGGGTCGACTAAGAACGTGCTCCTTTTAGGATCTGTGTGATGCATATTTTCAAAGTACCTCAGTCAGCAATTTACCATTTACCTCTAATGAGAATTTGGTAGGTTTTTTTTGATAGTTTTTTTTTGTTGTTGTTGTTTTGATCTCAAAACTATCATGCAAATTGGATGATAGTCTTCTTAAAGCTAGTTCTTAGAGATAATAGATAAAAACCATACTGTTTTTCAATAAATAATTCATGTGCATAATATTCTAGACCAGTTTTCAAAAAGGTCTTCATATTAGTAATATGTAAATAAAACAGAATCTGTAATTATCATTAATTATTCAACAGACATGTTGAACGTTGAACATTTTTGGACAAAAGCATCTTTATTCTGAGATTTTCAACAGCAGCTATTTTCCAAAAGTTCATCCAGAGGTCTGTTTATCGCTGAGCCGCATCACCTCTTCTTTCAAAAATAATGCCGGAGTGAGGGCTGATTCCACTTAGCGATTTTGTGAAAACAGCAGCCTTTGATCCACAAGGATACACAGGTTATTCATGCCAATTAGATTTTAAACTCCCTGATAGTGTTCCACTTTATCTTTGCTCATGTGAAGTGAGCTCAAGTCCAAAAAAGCAGCAGCACATAAAATTTTTTGGTAGCACGTCAGCTTGTAATGCTGGGTACAGATGTGAGATTGTGCCCATTAACAAGAATTTTAAGAGGTGCTTCAATGCCGTGCAGTGAATTCTGTCTGCTCTTAATTTGTTAACAATAGAGCCTTTCAGTACAAATTTTTCAATTTGAAAGAATCAAAGAATTGCTTCTCACACTCTGCATGTTAGGTGAACTTCTTTCAAACTTAACAGTGAGACACTTCAATATTTCATTTCTGAGAATTACCGCACTGAGGCTTTTGTGTATTTCACCTGAATGCTAGTTTTGAAAGGCTCAGCATCTGTCAGCATTTTTTTGTCCTCAATTATGTGACTGACCATTCAGGAATTAACCTAATAAGCTGAAGCTAGTTCCACTAGTGCATGTTTTTCTCTTGTTTTTATTCTTTTTTTTCATGAACAGAACACATTTTGGGTTTTGGAACAGGCTGTTCCAAAACCCAAAAGGAAGCCAAGCTCGGTTCAGAGAAAAACTGAGAAACTCGTGAAGATATCCACAAAGTAAGGTCCATGAGGACCTGCATGGGTGTTTGGTGTGAAAAAACTTCCCTGGTCTGCACCGAAGCGAAATGTCTTCATTTTTTAAATGTATGCATTTGTCCTTGAATGGAAGATCATACATGTGCAAACCCACCAAATACACACAGACAGTTTAGATGGCTCTTTAGTAATTACATTTTGAAAGCAGTTAAATACTGAGTAATTTATTCAGATGTGTCAAAAGGGTTACATCTAAAACATTTCAGATTTTTGAATGTGAAATTTTGAAAACAAAATTACATGTCTCTGCACTGGCACCATGCATGTCAGAGTTGATAAGATTGTTGTTTCTATACCTTAATCATGGTTGCATAATAATGTAGCTGATAGCGAAAATTCAACCTGGAAGACTCCATCACCTCCGTTCGCCCATCGGCGTTATGTTCATCTCCGACCTCAGCTCTGGACCTCACCCGGCGTGTCCAATCATCAATCAAGCTCTGCATAAAAGGATCCACACCGAAGTCGTCAGCCGCTTCCCAGCTGCATTCAACCCACCACCGCCCCTTCTCCACCCACATCCTTCGGCTCTCCAGGATGGCACCCTTTCCAGACCTCCACCACCAGTGTCGGGCCCCGGGGGGAGAGCATCCCTAATCGGTTATCGGGATGTTCATCGAGTTCACATCAAATCTCAGCTCAGATCAGCTGCCGGGGCCCGAGCGCCAAAGAACTGTTATTCATTGCTGTCATTAAATCTTTTAATTGTTCCTTTTTCTTCGTCTGAGTCTTTCCAGATTGAAATGTCTTATGAAGTGTTACCACAGGACTTATTCTCATTTTCAAGAAAGACCTGTTCCAATATTACAGAAAATTGTAAAAATTGCATTTGAAATAAGTGTATAAGTGCATATCAAAATAGTGTCAAAATGTAAAAGATAATGAATAAAGCTATGAATAAGAAGAAAAACAAAGGCCCGCTGCCATGTTCTACCTAAATACTCCCAGTGGAATCAGATCAGACAGTTTAAGTTCCTTTTTGGAGATGATTCCACACTAATGGTCCAAAGTAAGAGAAGGCTGGGTTCCCTAATTCTCAGTGAACTGAAGGAGCATAAAAAGCTTTCCTGATCCAATATAGTCCACACCTAATATATTTGCTGTTGTTCTTGGAATTAAGAGGCTTATGTGCTTCACATCTTGGAATACCTTTCCATTCTTCAGCAGCAGAGAATTAAATAAACCCTGGAAGTGTCCAATCCAAGTCCGAGCTCATCCAATAAACTCTGCTGGCCTACTTAATATAGTCCTAGATGAGCCTTTAATTTGTCCTAGAGAGTCAATTGCGAAGGAGAAAAGAGCCATCAAAAGAAAATCAACATCGCTGTGGGCAAACAGAACTTCAATAAGAATTTTTAATGACCCATCAAGAACCACCGCTAACGGCATTACAGGCACAATGATGCCTGCGTTGTCTGGTCTTTGTTTAGCATTTCCACCTCAGGCAAGTTTGTTTATTGGATTTCATTCAAATTAAAGTTAACTCACTGAGTTTAATAATGCAATGTGTGGAATCATATGCACAGGAGGAGCGAGTGATGAATGCGTTCCCGCTCTGAGAACACAGTAGGGTTAAAGGTCAGAGGCAGTTTATTGCGAGTGTGATGGCAACAAACTGGCCGATATGAACGATTCAGTCAGGACACAATTTAATAACTGCAGATTCAAATGAAAAACTGTCTCCCCTCAACACTAGAAGGGTAAATGAAGACCTGGTTTGGAGGTAGGCGGTCAATCACTAGTGACAGTCAGGAGTCAGCTGAAACTCACTGACGCCCTCTGGTGGACAGGTGGGAATGGGAAGACGCATAGATTGCTGATAAGGGTGGATAACAATGTGGCGAGCAGTGTGTACCAGTCATACCACCTTTGTCATGAGAGAAAAGAGGGAGGTTGGTTTGTAAACACATTCTTCTACCCCAATGGCTTCTGAAATTGTTCTGTCACAAATATTTAGTCTGGAAAAGGATTTGGTCATGAGGAAGTCAGGTTCCTGAGTTATGAGTGTGTACACTATAAGAAATGATGAAAACTGGTCTCTTCCACAGCAAATATTTTAAACCGTCAACGTAAAGAAAACTGAAATCTGGATCACTTCCAAATATCATATTTTTGTGTGTATGCAGCATATTCAAGTTTTTTTTTAAATTATCTTAAAACAGGTTTCTGTTTTGTCATTAGCTGAAAGAATGTATTGCAAAAATGTGTCCAAATGACACTAACTATAAAAATGTAACGACTAAAATACGACGTATACACCCAAAATATACAAAAGAGTGAAATTTCACATTTGCATATACTTTCAGAAACGTTGTTATAGTGTATCCTACCTTTTTTCAGTTGTCCCTGCGATGCTCTTACTTAGTATACTGCCTAGCTTTTTCTAATTAAACTTGCTAGATGCATGTATGTGTGTACAGTGCCTCCTATTCAGGAGGTAGGAAAAAAAGCAATACCTGTGAAATGGATGTTTGCAGAGTTGGACGAGTGCAATGAAAACATTTTCCTCCCACTTATGGATTTCTTCTGTTTCAGATCACCATCAATTTTCATAATATCAGACAAAGATACCTGCAATAAATAGAAAGTGCCCTGTTAAAGTGATTTTATTTATTAAAAGGAAAAAAAATAAAATAAAAAATCTAGCTGTATAAACCAATCCGGCTCTTTGTGAAAAATCAATCTCTCCCTAATGGTTGTTTACATTTCTGTAAGAGTATTTGGCAGTCCTTTTTATTCAGTGTGATTTACACATCAGCATGTAACAATGCAGTTAATGCCAAAGCTGACAATAAGCTACTTAGATGCAAGCCCACTGGTCAGGTTCTGTCAGAGGTGGCAGGCCAGCTACTCTTGGGATTCCTCATCACTGTTCATTGTTTTCCCCATTTGAGAATAATGGCTACAGCTGTAGTTCCACAGCCTCAGAAATGGCCCTTTAACCCTTTCTGTACAGATGGATGTCAGTGACTTTGTTTCTCACTTGTTCTTCAATTCCACGAAACGGGGGCTTGACGTGTGGCTTCATGACGCCTTTTAACCTGCATTGTTTTGTTAGATAGGTCCTATTTAATTAAGTTTTGAATTTCCAGGTCATCAGACTGTTGTGTTGCTTGTGAAATTAAACAACAAAAAAAAAAAAAAGATTATAATTAATTCCTGACTTAACAAGAAGTTGGGTGGAGGGACATTTTTCAAACAGAGTCAGATTGTTTTGGATAGCTTTTTCCTTTCATAAATAATGTCATTTATAAATATATATTTATGTATTTTACGCATGATTTGTTTGTTTGATATTTGTTAGATGAGCGCAAGCGCTAACGTGGCAAAAAAGACATTTGTAAGAAGGAAATACTTTTTTCACGGTACTGCACAGGTACATATTTAGGTGAGAATAAATGTTCTTTATTTTAAAACAAAACAAGTTTGGTCATCTGAGTTACAATACATATTATGCACAAACCAAATAAGCAGGGAGAAAGAGAGAATAGCCAGACAAAAGGACAACCATGAGCACAATGCTCATCCAGTCTGACATTTACGGTGTTGCATCAGGACACAGAACGTTCCTCTTTAAGTGGCTCACAACAGCCTGCTGGGAATTTGAGAAAAAAAAAAAATCATGTAAAGAACTATTAAAGCATAGGTCCACAGAATCTCAGTCTGGTGGGAAGGTTGAGAGTTCAACAAGGCAACAACCAGAGGAATACAGCCATAAAACTATTTTTAAGCTCTATAGTGATAAAGCTTTGGATTCAAACCCAGGGGACAATAACTGGAGTGACATGACAGTGGCTGCCCCAGCACTCTCTATCTAAGTATTTCTGCCAAGAAGAATGGGAGGGAGATCAAAGAGACAAAACTCCCAGAAGAACAAAAGGGAGACTTTCGAAAATGTATGTCAAGTGAATATTTGAAAATTTGTGTCCGCTGTTCTGAGAGCTTAGGCAAAAGTACGGTAGGATCAGTTCCCTTGCAGTAGCAGATTTGCTCTACAAAAGAAGGCAAAGGAGGATATTCCTCTTGTTGCACATGTGACTTTTTTTTTTGTTTTTTAAATGAAACAAGTTAGAGGTTGCGTCTGGTTCAGGCACTAGACTGAACATGTCAAAACAACTGAGGTAGATGGCATAGACAAGACGAAAACATAAGAGATGAAGTAAATTACTTTAAACATATTTCAAACTCACCTCTCAAGATTAAAGAGAATTACAATAGGCCAGATGTAAGAAAATGACCCACGAATAACAAAAAACAGAGTAGGTGGCCAGCCAGAGAAACAGTAACAACCATGACAAGGACATCAACCCAAAGTTTGGCATGGAAGACAGATCCTCCAAACATCCACAGACAACCACCACACCAGACTTGGCCCTACACTCCACCATGCCTCCATGAATACCCACAGCACCGAGCAGCACCAAGCCAAGACATTTACTCAGAGGCAAGCCACAAGGCCCTCAGAGCCACCCATTGCTCTCAGAGCATCACCTCTACAAGGCACCTATCCCAACAGCAGAGCAGGTCAGACACCAAACCAGCCACCTCACACCCTCATCACCAAACTCCAATCAGCCAATTACTGTTGAAGCTAATTAATTAACTTAATTGGGATGGTTGTGGTCCACCGCTACCCATGTGTTTTCTCAAAAGGGCTTTTTGATTTCCCACTGTTGTCGGAACGCTCTGCTTCACCGAATGCATCTAGACCAGTGATGCAAAATTCATATTACTATTGAACTTAACATCTACAAAACCTCCCAGGGATTTATTTTGGTTACTTATTAATATTAAACAGTGTACGCAATCTCGAAACACAGCAAGACCCATAAAAACAAAACTTGAAAATCCCTCCAAAAACTTTCAATTGGTAGATCATTTCTGAGTTTCTTTTTATAAAGAGCTCTCTGCTGTTCAACTCAGTGCTGTGGCGTTCATTGTCTCTCACATCATGGCAATCCTTTGATGGAAAAAAAAAATATGCAGGAAACACAATCTGTTTCTCAGTGATACAGGATGCTTCTTCAGTAGGATCATGGTGAAATTTGTCCTTTTAACATTTTTGTCTCATAATAGAACTTAGCCTGAGACGACTCGACGGTATGAAAATGTACTTCACCGCCTACGGATTCCTTCTATTTTTGCTGTTCGCCACACTTAAACATAAAAAGCAGCTTTCAGTTAATTTTTCGGTTGTAGAAAGGAAAAAAAAAAAAGAAAAATCCAGCCCAAGCTCGCTCTTTGCAGTAATTCGCAGTGAGTGCTTTGCATTTCTTTGCGAGGAACTTCAGTCCATCTAGATCTTTCGCATCTAGATCTTAAGGAAGAAAAATAAAAAAATAAAAAAAAGTATCACACGGCAACTTCTATATATATTTTTCCACTCGATACAAAACAAAAGTCATCATTTGAAAACTACTTTCAGTCTGGTTATGTTTACCAAATACTAGCATTTATTTATTTTTGAAATATTTAAGTGTGACAAATAAAAAATAAATAAATATTTTGTGGGCCAAATACTTTTTCACAGCACTGTACAACCTAGGACTCTGCTCAAGCTAAAAAAAAAATAATGTAATCTACAACCCACCATTTAATGAAACTGATTATCCAGAATTAAAGTCTGACATATTTTACATTTGTGATGGTGCCAGCAGTATTAAGGAGCAATTTATTATAATTATGGAAATGCACCACACAGGCTGTGGGTTGCATGCTGCACAGTGTGAATTTGTGTGTGTCAGTGAAATGTCAGGATGGTCTATAGACTCTTGAGACCTGCTGTGATTTAAAAAGACAGGGATGGGAATAGACACAGCACTCTTACCCTCTTCCTCTCTCATATTGATCACCGTATAACTCAAAGGTTGAGGAGAAAATATGTTAATTGACTTCTTCCCTGCCGAGAAACAACCTCTTTCATTGCAAGGCACTCGGAGAGTATTTAAAAGCCCGATCTGGTTATTGACCTGAAGCCCATAATCAAGACATTACCTCTTTTGCTTAAAGAAAAGATCCTCTACCTGCAGCACATATCACTTCTATGCACACTTTTATGGCGCATCACACCCAAGCATTTGCATTTAGATCGCCTCCCCTCACACCCCCTTACACTGCACATTGTGTGGTGGGATCTGAGTCGATACTGCAGCGGGCTCCTAAGGAGAATGGATGGGGGCGGTAATGAAGGCGAACCACCAACACAAACAAGCCACCCGGCAGTTCCCTCGCCCGGCACCGTTCAGCACCTGGAGTCGTTAGTTTTAATTAGCAGAGGGGAGTGATAGGAGCTCCTCTACCCTACCACTCGCCCACCCACCAATCCCCTTCTGGTGGGAGAGCAGCTGAATACCGATGCTCTTTTTTTTTTTTTTTTTTTTCTTTCTTCAATTTTGGATTTAATTGCAGTAACAGATGAAGATCATGACAAATTTTGAAACAAAGAAATCTTC
>NW_006799998.1:1017998-1060104 GCF_000485575.1 Poecilia formosa
CCCTTTTCTTTTTTTTTTTTTTTTTTTTTTTCAAGTGCCCTGCAGTGGAAAAGGAATATTTTTTGGGCTGCAGGGGAGAAGTTAAGGGAGATGGATGTAATTTGGCAAGCGGCGTCTATCCACTCATGTTCCATGGAATTAACCTCCTGACAGCTGCAGAGAGTTAAGCAGAGGATCCCAGCATCCCCCTGAAAACCGCCTCCCCTCTTAGTGCTGTTCTGAGCCGCTGATAAGACCTAAAGTCACCTACACTGTCCTGACACTCCACCCACACACCTACACTTCTGCCTGGCGAGCTCGAGTGAGAGGAGGAAGCAGCAGAGCAGCCCTCTGAGTTCAACCAAAACTGAAAGTCAATGTACAGTGATAACAGCCCCTTACATTTAGACAGCAGTATTGCAATTTTCCACTTTTTTTTTTTTTCTCTGAAGATTACAGTTTTTATAATGGCTTCTTCAGGCTTTATCTGTTTCATTCTTATTCAAACCTGCATCCTTGGGATTTGAGTCCAGATAGAATCGCTCGGCTTTATCCAACGCCCTCCTCTCTCCGCAGAGAAATACTCCGTGATTTACATTACCCATCAAATCCTTCGGCGCGCTGCTGTCAGACGCTGAGCACACCCTTCCAGCCTGGAATAGCTTAAGCTCCACCTCATCCTCGCAGTGTGTGGATGCTGAAAATGAACGGGTGAGGTGGGGTTAGGATGTGCATTGGTCTTGACAGACTTATTTCTGAAAATAAGTCCGGTGTTTTGGAGACCTGTAATAGTCTGACAGTCCCATTGGTATGTTAAGTCCCTTCTTGGTTCAGACATGTGGAATATTTTTTCCACTTTCCAAAGCCCCTTGAGCACCAGCCAGACTGGAAAAAATGTATAGCGTGTTAAACTGTTACATGCTCCGTCTTAAAGCTTGCACGGAGATATGAGTTGACTTGTTCGTAAAGTAATGCATCTGAGAAGAAGCTTAGCCATGAAGCAAACTCCTCACACAGGTTGTCATGGAAAACAGGAAAAAAAAAGTAGTATTTCACCTGCACAACAACCTTGTACTCATTGTGAACACATGCACAGATGCATCTCAGTAAAACACATTATTTCTGTTCATTTTAATGATGGTCTTAAAAAGAAACAAATTCAGTTCAAATAGAATATTAGACTAATCCAAAAGTGTCAAATGTTTAGTCATAAAGTTTATGTTTTGGTCATTTTGTGGCTTAAACAATCATGAGGAAGACAGCTGACTTGACAGCTGTTTAGCAGTGAGTCAGTTCACAATGAAGGTCAACAGGTAATTGCTGAAGAACCCGGCTGTTCACAGATAATATTGGGAAGTTGAGTGGAAAGAGATCATGTAGTAGAAATAAACTGACAAGCAGGGGATTATGAAGATGAGACCATTGATATTGGCCAATTATAATACTTTACTTTATTTATATCGTCTTATTGCCAAAAATTGTCATCTGAAAGCACTTGCAAGTAAAACAAACATTATTTTACAGATTATGTACATAATTACATAACCAAATCAACCAAACCATATAACATGATCAAATTCAGCTATTTATATTTTAATTAAATCCTATAATAGAGACCAGCTGAACTCAGTTAAATCAATTGGTTAAAACTGTCTAAGGAAGCCTAGTCAACATTGATTTGTTCCTGAAGCAGAGGCGTCAGAAGAGCCTCACTTAGACTGAACAGAAAAAGGACTAAACTTGACCTTCTTTCTGAAAGAAATTATTTTTTTCATGTCATTTTTGGATTAATATTTCATATTTATCGCAGGTCCGAAGTTTCTAAGGTAATGCATTTTGATTTTTCAAAAGCTGTCAATCATCAAACGGACCAGAAATAAACCACTGAAATACATCACTCTCTGTGTGTAATATAATATGAGTTGAACTGAATTTACTTACCTTAATTAATCCCTCAGCTAAATTGTAAGAAATCTGGAGACCCCTGTGTACATAATGCAGGACATATTTGCTTTGGACTAACATTTCCAAAAACAGGTTGAAACACATATTCTCTCACAGCTATTACGACTCACAGCTTTGTCCTAAAATCTGCATACATCGTGTGTCTGTGGTACTCAGCCTTATATTACTCCTGGGAGGGCTACGTGTTTGAGAGCTGCACAGAACCTCCTGGTCCATGTTGATTAAATCAAACAATATGCAGCACGGCTGGAATACATAAGTGCATTTCCCCCCACGGCTGAACTGTGAGAGAAGCCTCTTTATCTCAGGGCTCAGTTTAATACTCCAGACTTCGGAGGAGCCACCTTGGGGTGGATAGATAGGACTTGTCATTGTTTTACTGGCTCACACCCCCACTATGGAGCTGTACAGGCTCCCCTGTGTGCCTCAAGTCAATATAACAGTTCTACAAAATCATACAGCATGGATTTGTCATTCTGGCTTTTCATCTTAAACCACCCAGTCTGGGCTGAGATTGCAAAGTAGATGCCACTTACTGTTAATGTCAGATTAGAAAATAAGATACATTTCTGTGGGGCTTGGGGAGGGCTGCATCTTAAATGAGAGACTCTTTGCAATTATTCTATGTAAATTTTGTATTGTATGCCCATTAGACCAACAAAAAAAAAAAAAAAGGATTTTGTTACAAAACTCTGCGAGCATGTCCAGGCTTAAGAAGTTAAATTAGTCCAGGATTTGTGTAGGACCCTAATAAAAGGAATGTACTTGTACTGCGATCATGCATCAAAGCATTTTCATGTAATACTATAATGCTGTAGATGACTTACTTAATCTCTTCTTACACCCTAAAGGTCTCTCTCAGTCTTTGTCTCTCCCATGGCCTTCATTCACATCCATCACCGTGAGTGGCCAGTGGCTTGAAACAAGCCTGCCGCCTCATAATGGATGGTTCCGATTAGCCGCCTCTGCGTATATGCTCGACAGATCCACGGCGACTTGAGCACTGTGAGGCTGGTGATTTGTTAGGTCACATCTGATGATACAGTGCGGGGAGGGAAAGATATTAGCAGCCGTTTGGAGTCCCAGGAGATGTATTTTTCCTGCTGACGCCATCATATCTGTAGGGAAATGCGTGCATGCGCGTCTACTGCATCCTCTTAGCCTGTCTGTCTCTTGCAGGCAACGGGTCTTGCACAAATGACCTCCTCCTGGAGTTAAAAATGAGCTTGGGGTTGCACCATCCATCGATCCGGCATTCCTCCTCCATTTCCTGGCTCTGGCTGTTGGGAAGAATTTCCAATTCCTTTACTCTTCCGCTCACTTTCTTGTAACAATTACAAAAATGGTCCCAGTTCTATTTTCTGCAACTGAAACTGCAACTCAATTTGAGTTAAATGCAAATAGAACAGTTATGGAAAAAAAATAAATAAATAAAAATAAAAATAAAAATAAAAAAAATATATATATAAAAAAAAAATATTTTTTTTTTATATATATATTTTTTTTATTTTTATTTTTATTTTTATTTATTTATTTTTTTTCCATAACTGTTCTATTTGCATTTAACTCAAATTGAGTTGCAGTTTCAGTTGCAGAAAATAGAACTGGGACCATTTTTGTAATTGTTACAAGAAAGTGAGCGGAAGAGTAAAGGAATTGGAAATTCTTCCCAACAGCCAGAGCCAGGAAATGGAGGAGGAATGCCGGATCGATGGAAGGTGCAACCACAAGCTCATTTTTAACTCCAGGAGGAGGTCATTTGTGCAAGACCAGTTGCCTGAAAGAGACAGACAGGCTAAGAGGATGCAGTAGACGCGCATGCACGCATTTCCCTACAGATATGATGGCGTCAGCAGGAAAAATACATCTCCTGGGACTCCAAACGGCTGCTAATATCTTTCCCTCCCCGCACTGTATCATCAGATGTGACCTAACAAATCACCGGCCTCACAGTGCTCAAGTCGCCGTGGATCTGTCGAGCATATACGCAGAGGCGGCTAATCGGAACCATCCATTATGAGGCGGCAGGCTTGTTTCAAGCCACTGGCCACTCACGGTGATGGATGTGAATGAAGGCCACGGGAGAGACAAAGACTGAAAGAGACCTTTAGGGTGTAAGAAGAGATTAAGTAAGTCATCTACAGCATTATAGTATTACATGAAAATGCTNAGAGTGTGCGTTATGACAGTTCTATATGAACAATCTAAAGATCAGGGTGATGGCAAGGATGCTTTTCAACCACCAAGACCTCATCACCATGAGAGATTGTCAGTGAGATTACGAATAGCTTTTTAAACAACCTTTAAGCAGGTATTAAACATAATTTTCTCAAAGTCTGAATTAAGAATGCCTTTTTTTTGTACAGGTCTGGTGAAATGATTTTGTTGTAAATATGGTTTCATTTGTTTTAGGCAGAAAATCATCATAATGAGCAGAAATAACGGCTTTAAAATTAATAATCATTTCCAGTCATTCCCCTTTATTACAGATAACACAATTTAAAGACTTTTGTTTTTATGTGTTTATGTGTTTGGATTATCTAGGTTGCTATTGACTTATGGTGTGAAATTCATGCCGGCAGCCCCACCAGAAACATATTTACTGAAGAAAACATCATCATGTTAAGTGCTTATTTTCTCACTGTTTATATATTTTGGTCAAAGTACCAGCTGGAAATGTACCTCATCTTTGGAGGAAGACTCTCTGTGGAGGCTTCAGACCTCTATATAATAAGCAAAGAGATAATGTATTTGAAGATGACACTGGTGGAAAATCGACTCTGATTAAGAAAATCCTCTTCTACTTCCTTTGGTGTGGTCTCATATGCATACACCTCCCAAATTCCCTGCATCTCCTTCTGTAATTTGGAACTGATTCCCAAAGAAAAAGCCTCAGAGGGATTTTCTCGGCTCCTCTTGAAAGCGTCACGTTAATGATAACAACCCAGTGTTGTTTGTTTTTCTTATGACCTTGGAGGTATTTCAGAAAATGTGTTTCTGTTTCTTTGTAGAGAATCATAACAAAAAGCTTTGTTGCTTTTAATAATCATTTGAATATTTGCATGTGTGTGTGTGTGTGTGTGATCACAGCACTCTTTACAGCTCCAGTGATCAGGGAAATTTCTTGTTTTGGTCTCATGTCATCTGCAGGAATATGTTTGTTCTCACTTTACAAAAACGAAAAAGAACAGTCACGCGATATCAGTGTGAAGAAAAACCCTTCCAAAAGGTTAGTCATGTCTTATCAGGGGGAAAACACCGACCAGAGGAAGAGTTTATTTATTGCAGACACATCAAGGATCCTTCCGTCCTGCTGATTCAGGTCTATAGCAGTCATCGGCAGCATAAATCCGCAAACCGGGCTCCTTGTTTTCTAAGCATTCATCATCTAAGTTTGATAACATGCCCCTGTGAAGATTCGTGTGAATGATCCACTGCAACTAAATGCTCTAGCCTAAACCAATAATTTTGTTTGATTCTGGGAGTCAAATAATTACTGTCTTTAGAGTCCAGACTGAAGGGAATCCAAAAGGTCCCTAAGTGTGACTTTCCTTCAAAGAAAATCACCCAATCTGTGATTGCCACTGCGTAAAGGGGAGCAAAGATACACCTCGCTGTTTTCTTTTCTGAGCTCTATTTGGTTGTCCATTTGTTTCACATTTATCTTCCGTGGCTAAATCCATCACAACAAACATTTAGACATCTGCAGATCTTCACCAATTCAGCTGATAGGATCATATTAGGTCACATCTCCCACACAAGTCTCTGTGATTTCTAGTTTTGAATACCGCTTCCTCGTGTCAAAATGGGAAATTAAGTTAAAAGGCATCATTAATGCATCCTTTAGTGCCCATTCCATCCCATCACAATGCTGCAGGTATGCTCATATTGTTTCCTCACAATATGAGAAATTTGTCCATATATGGGATTTTTTTTGTGTGGCTCCACCATCAGTTTTAGTCTTCCTGATGCACATGAAGCACATTATCTGTAGTTTCATCAGGTTACCAGTAGCATAAGCGGGTGCATGAGAGGAATTTTAACTTGACTCAGAGCTTTGTGCACATACCTCAGTGAGTTCTGTCAGATGGTATTAAGCTCACAAAATGTCTCTCACAATAGGACAAACACAGCTTGTACATATTTAGACTGCGGGCTGAAAAACCCCTTTCCTAAATCTCCCTGAGCAAAATCTCACTTATAAGCAGCTTGGTGGTTTGGATCAGTTAGTCAGAGCAGGAGGTCTGAGCTTGGACCAGTATTTATTGGTGTAGAGATTGTCAATTTTTCATTGGTGTCTGCTGAGATCCTTTTGATAGTAGCCAGAGCAGCAGGATGAGATGAGTGTAGCAGATGGTGTGTCAACAGGATTACAATAACTTAAAGTGCTGCCAGCTAAGGTGGACGTGACAATGTCCGACTCTGCTTTTGGACGGTGGATCCTGTGCTATTTGAAATTCTTTAGCACCTGCTGCCACCGGGCTGGCCAAAATCACACTCCTTTGCTTCCTGTGCTGCCACTGTAAGACAGACCCACTTTGATGTTATTTTGTATTTTTTTATGTAATTGCTTAAGGTCAGTCAGGCAGGGAACTGTCCTGGCTCCACAAAGCATAATGGAGAGCACACTGTGTTCTCGATGCACCACTGGACACTTTTCCAAGGTAATGCAAAGACCTTCTTGGTGCCAGCTAACTTTTAACATCATAGTGCTGCCTTAAAGTCATAAAGACTGGTGCCTGGGATAGATTATCCTCTTTGAAATCAAAGGAAATCGAACCTACAGTCTCAGAAGGACTCAAAGCCAAATGATTTAGGGTTACATGTATTGTTAAGCTGGAATTATTCAAGTCACATGAGGATACAGATTTAATTTCATTCAACCAGGAAGTTTGTCTCTGATAGGAAATGAGACAAAGCTTTAAAAAAGGATAATACATTAATGTAAAGGGTGATGGGCTGGTGGCCTGTCCAGGTGTATCCCACCTCTTGCCTAATGACCCCTGGAGATAGATACCAAGCTCCCAGTGACCATGAAAGGAGGGTATGCTGGTATAGCCAATAATTGGATAGATGTAAAGGGAGAATCATCAAATCTCATTGAATGTAAGTATATTGAAAAAAATATGTATGTCTTTCTTAATGATTTGTGGAAAAATCCTAATCTGCATCACATTAGTCTGTTTTTTAATCACTGTCTACCTTGTTGAATGCCTCCACATATATTTTGAGGATTTGCCTTTGGTAATGACTTCCAAAACTTTGAGGATGGAAAGGCTCCTTGCCATCACCCTGATGTTTTACTCTATCCATATTCTCTGCCAGGTTCAAGTCAGGACTCTGATTGGTTCACAAAATATTATTGTTACATCCAGTGAGCAGAAACATTTTAGCAAAAAGATTACTATAGATCTAAGTCGGTCAGAGGTATGGATGGTCTCTGCCTGAACAGTGTGAAAAGAACTTGGGATTGAATTAACTATGAAGTCAAACCACATTTAGATTCTGGTTTAATATTCTTGAAGAACTAAGTCTTAAGTCGCTAACCTTTCAAAGGTATCCACCACAAAGTCCAATACACACCGTCTGTGCGGCAGCTGTCAAGGCATAAACTGAGTTCCTCTATGAAGAAAAATCACTCAGACAGGCTTTTCATTTTCTCTTTGTCTCAGTTAATAGTTTGTGGTAAGATAAGGTCCTTGGAGGAAACTTGTAAAAAAGTCTCATTCTTTACCCTTCTTTTTATGCTGCATCTCTCTTGCAGGGGAAGTAAAGTAGCAGCTTCTACACCTGTAAACCATAATGACCTTCAGCCATTTCTCCAAGTGACTATCAAGGTAAAACAAAGCAGACAGGTCTATATAGTCTTGGAAATATATACAAAATGAATCACTTGACACCAAGCGGAGCTTTTTGAAAAAAGAAAAATGCCAATAAGAATTTGTTTTTTCTTTTTTTGTTTTATCCAAGCTGGTATATAGTTAGACTCGTCAGGGATCAGATGTATTATTCTACACAAAACAGACATTTTGGCTTCATCTTTATTCTGTTGGTGAAACCATAAAAGAGCATTTCTACAGCCTTACTGACAATAGGACCACCTTAGATTCCAACAAGCATTAAATACGTCAAACATATAGATACATAAATCTGTCAACAATGACATTCAAAAAATTATTAACGATATCATCAGAAATTGTAGAAATGTCTTTGATGATTTCTGATTTCAGAGTCATCTGCTAGCATTGAACAACCGAAAGTTGACAATAATTTAAGAGGGTTATTTTGAATTTCAGAGGACAATATGCCAGTAAACCTAATGACCTTATATTTCATACTTCAAAGTATGAAACATAACACATTGTTCCAACTGGCTTTCAAATGAGTTATGCAATTTTAAAATTCATCTTCCTGACATAGAAAAGTATCTTGAGTTGCTCCCTGAAAATCTAATATATACTTCCATCTAATGATGATGTGGCAGAGGAAATAATATAACCTGGACATCTTTCACACTAATCATAGAGCAGAACATTTTCTTGATAAAAACATTCCTCTTTTACTAGAAAATATAAAATGGATTTGTGGCAGACTGGACGGCTCTGCGAAGGCTCTGGATCCTGTGCAGGATGTACTCTGCTTCTCACCCAATGACTGCTGGAGACAGACACGAGCCGCCCGCAATCCTGAAATGATAAGCGGGTTTAGATAATGGATGCCTGATCAATGTGTTATTCATTGATAGTCGAGTTCTGCATTCTAAGCGCAGTCTCATCCTCTCCTGCCACTTTCAACTTTGTTGATAGTTGCTTCCATTCTTGCATATGTCTGAATGTTGCACAGGGAGTTTTTTTATAAGTGTGAAGAGCTAAGTCTACAAGTCATTCATGACAATGCTATACCTTTGTTGTGTCCTTAGTGCTTGAACTTTTTTTAAAATTATTTTTATTTTAGTTGCTCTGCTTTTTAAATGTAAATCTTCTTGCCTTTTGAGTTTTCCTTGCAGTATAAATCTACTGCAAAGTAGTGCGCTCTGCGCAGACCAAAACCATTCCACCTCCTTGCAGATTAAGGCAGAGAGATCCACACAACTTACTAACACTTTTCTTGACACTGCACTGATTTGAAAACTGATTACCATCAAAAAAGGAAAAAAAATGCAAGCGATGAATCTGAAGTGAGGTGCAACTTTTTTCTGTAAAAAGAAGCAAATAATACCAAGATAAAAAGAGTAAAAAGTATGGGAGAGGAGAAAGGAGGAGGGCGGTAAAGGGAAAAATTTAAGCTACAGAGCTTACTGGCATTATGCAACCACAAAGATGGTGATAAAATTGAGAGTGGGAAAGGTAGGACAGTTTTTCTTTTACATAAGTAAAAAAAAGATATAAGCAAAAAGAATTGGCAGATCCCCAAAAAATTAAACTGAAAGATTTTTATTTTTTTTTCATTAAGTAGGGTGGAGGAGAGAGGTTTTCTAGAGACTCTCTGGCAAAGCAAGGTCAAACACATTAAGGCCTTACAAACAGAAAGACAACACTTTGCCAAAAATAAATGTCATGGAAAAAATTGCGATCCCATGTGACAACGGCGGACTTATGGGTTGGTGTGTGAGAGTGTGTGTGTGTGCGTGTCTGCTCTCAATCACAGGCCTGCAGCCAGCCTCCCAATATGGAGCCAGCCCATAGCCCAGAAAGATCAGGTAATTTGACGGATCGTGCCACTCAGGCTGGTGATGCTTGCAGCTCTCCCCAGCTAGGGATTGTTTCCCCAAGCTTGTTTGGCCGGCCTGGCACGCCGACAGAAGATGAATAGCAGCTTCTTTTCCCACCCTGTCTGTCTCTGATCTGTCCTCGCTGCTCGAAGGTCAGCCAGCCAAAGAGTTGCAAAGAATGGGAATGTGGGCTTGGGATTGCTGCTTGTCTGACTTAAGAAGGGAGAAAAAGGCAGAGGCAGGGGGGGAGACATAGAGCTGTGTGTGTATGTGCGTGTTAGTGAGTGTGTATAGGGGGGAGAAGACAGATGTCAGGTAATCTACAAGGCAGGTACATGACTTGGGTCTGAGCAGGTCTGCGTATGCCCTCTGTTTGTCCTGTGGGTTTTCAGCAAGTGTGTGGGTTTTTTGGTGTGCAAAGAAGGAAGAAAAGGGCAAGATACATCAAACGAAATCAGTTTGAGGCTGCCAAAATTCAGTTCAGCCCACCTGCAGGTCAGTGTGTAGGTCTTTTTTTCTGTTTACCTCTGCTTTAATGGAAAAAAAAAAAAAAAAAAAAAACAAGGCTATTTCTTGTGTAAAAACCCACTGACCTTAATTCACGACCTAAAGGAACACATACTGTATATTGATTTTATTTCAGCAGGTTTTTCAGTCTGTAGCAGAAAGCTTGTTTTTTAAAGAGTTCATGATAGCTGGGACGGCAAAAAACATTTCTCAAACAGAGGTATTCCCCACAAACAAGCCCCTGAACTAAATCATCACAGAGAAGGAGGGAGATGCTGGGATGGAGATGAGGGTAGTTGCAGACATCCAGCATTGAGTTTTTACTTCGAAAAAGTTATTTCCAAAAGAGGTTTATTGCATAGTATGAGAATAATCATGGCGTAAATAAAATTTTTAAATAAGCTGAAAATTGCAAATCCCATGTTGACACTTACATTTTTATTTAAAATAAAAACAGATAAATAGGTGAACTAAAAAAAAAAGTCAATCTTGATTTTAGCATTCAAAAATACCAATAAAAAAAAGAAAATATCCAGTGATATTTCTCAGCTTCTGTATACAGACTAATATTGGTCAGCACTGTAAAGGAAGTAGAAGCACAGCTCAATGATAGCTGGACCTGAATTATAAAATCCCTTCAGACTTGATTTAAACCAGTTGTCTCAAATTCTGGTCAACTTGAACATGATAACATAGTCTTGTTCCAGTCTTAGAGCAGGGATACATCTAAAGTCAAGTCTGAAGGCTCAAAACTTGACTCAGGCCTGTAGTCTGTTATCAAACCTTATTCCATGAGTGAAAGGAAGTAGAGCTAAAATCATTGTGAAAGGACAATAAACTCAAAGTTCCATAAAATAATTTGGGTTAATTTCAGAACAAAACATTTTTTAATTTGTTGGTGACATCTTGCTCTCTTCCTGTTAAGATACTTGCATCATTACAAAGAGTCTTGTTGCTTATCAAAATAAAAGCACCTCTGTTCAGTTTATTTAGAAACTCAAAGTTTTTCTTTGTCCTTCACACCAGAATATTTCTTTTTAAACGTGTGGCATGTTGGTGCAGGTTCACCTTTAAGATGAGCGGTGGGTGGCACCAACGTAGTCTTTAAAGCCAGGTGCGCACCGTGCGTGCGCATACAATTTCCACTTGGCCTTGTGGTGACCACGTGCTGTGAGCTCCCACAATGTCTCGTTTGGGCGTCTTCTCGAAACGTTGCGAATCCCACCATCGTATCCAGGTTAGTTTTGTGGTCTTAATTTGTCTGGCTTTTAGACTGGCTCTTTGTAATCGGGCCTGTGTTTGGTTCAGAGTCGCGGTTAGGTTGTGTGATCTCGCGCCTGTTACGCAGGGTGTGCGTGTGCTCAGTCACGAGTCGTGGGCTCGGGGTTTTCACGGGCTAAGCGACTTCAATGTCCAACTTGTTTTAGGCTTAGTGCCATGACTGACATTACATTTTGGCTTTAGATCCCGGGTTGTTGCGGCCTTGGCCGTGAATCTTCCGCGGCTCTCTTCCTCTTCTTGAGGCCTCCGGGTGCACGCGCCTGACCTGCAGATACCTGGCACGTGGCAGCTGAGTCCTTTAGTAATTTTGCTGCTCGTCATTTTTCTTTGCATGCAGATTGTTTGTCATTTACGTTCATGTTTTGTTTTGCTATTTTGTTGATTTGATTATTTTGCATGTTTCTTTTTTATTTCTTTCAGTGCTTTATTCCTGTAATTGTATTAATATTTTTTGTTTAGTTATTGAGTTTGAAAATACCATTTACTGTTGAAGGGGTAATGTGCAATATATGTTTTGTAGCTGGTGTAGTCTGTAATTTTGTCTATGTACAGGCTCTATTTTGTTATAGGCCTATTTTTAGCTTTTGAGGAAATGCATTACTATTTTGAAAATTAATGTTTCTCCTTTCTTTATTGTCCTGATCTGGTACAGCCTTTTTTCAAAGTTTGGGAAGCTGAATAGACCTGTTTGTCATGGTATTTCACAATTTAAGTCTCTGACACAGCTCATGTCACAAATGACAAGACTTGATAAGCATCATGACATAACGATGTCGATGCTTTTGCATATCCAAAGTTGGTCTCAAAATCTAAGAGTTTACTACATTCTAGGTGGCAGTAGAGAGACTGTAGTGACACAGTTGGTATAGCGGACTGATAACGATCATTTTAGCTTCACTTTAGAACATGAATGTTCTTTGATTGGACAAAAGAAATTGTCTTTTCTAAAAGTCTGTTAACCCTTAAGGCACATCATTAAAAAAATCATTTTGATTCTTCTAGCATATTAAAATGTAAGAGGTCATTTGTGAATGCATCTGTTTAATTAGGCCTGATGAAAAAAAATATGAAAAATTTGATTTTATGTACTTTTTTGTCCTCGGAGACAATTCAATTCACATGGTTTAAATTTATAACCTACAGCAATGCAGTGTTAATTTTACTAATGAGACTTGACTTGAGCTTGCTACCCATGCACAGAAAAACATTCTTCAAAGATGGGGAGGATGATGCTGTGACGGAGGAAGTTCAGCATGCACATGACTGCCACAGAGAACAGCAGAGAACACAGCAGTTCTTAGAAACGGCTTCCAAAACAGTTTGTCAAACTGTGAAAATACTAAATAAGAATAAGGTGTAATTATGTCAACATGTTAGAAGAAACTGAAGATGGCAGATTCTGTCTTAACACTTGAATGCTTATTTGCAAAAGTGGTAAACTGTCAAAGAAAGCTGGCCCTCAGCAGGGTAGGGGATTTGGGGATAAGAGTGGAAAATAAGATTATTTTTTTTTTTAGCAAAAAAGCAAAAATCAAATAAAGGTATGATTTTGACTTTTTTCTTTTTCTTCTAAATCCCATTGTCTTGCATGCTGCCTTATCCTCTTCAGGGTCATAAAGCCTACTGTCTTGTCTCGTAGCCAGTGTACATGATGAGTCCCTCGTTTCCCTAACTGGTAGTAGTAGTAATGGGATTTGGTTTTCAACAAAGCACAAACGTTCGAAAGCGTGCAAACGGAACCAGTTCAGGAACTAAAGTTATTTCAGTGGAAAAATGCCTTCAGTTAATTTTGTTTCTGTGTCTCTAAAGCACATGGTACATACCCCACTGCATTTTTTCAGATATTTTCACAACCACAAACTTAAGAAAAAGTTGCTCAGATTTTATGAGATGGAGCCTCACAACGTAGCTTCACAGTTGATGATTAGAATATATATATTTTTTTTTAATCTTTGAAAGTTGGGGTACATTAATATGAAAGCTGTTGTCAATTTTGTCTTTTTTTTATTGCAGACATTAAAATAAAAGTCACGCGTTTAAAAAAAATAACAAAGGATTGATAGGTGTTCTTTGTAGAGACGTATAAATCAATTTTATTTTCTTTCATTGAAAGAAACGAAAAGATTTTCTGTCTCACGGATTCCAAGCAAAGTCGCCGCTGAATCAGAAGGAGCTTCCTTAGAACACCCAAAAAGCCCCAGCATTTATACTTTAAGACAGATGAAACAATTTTATCTGAATATAGTTTTCCTATTAAATCTTGTTAGGGGATGTGCATCCAAAAGTAAGAACATACCATGGTGTCTTTCATCAAATATTGATACTTTCTTCTACACATTTTTCCTGTTTTGGTCTCAAATGCAGTTGGAGAAGTTTTGTATGATTATCCAACAGTCTGACATAAACATGGTGCATAAAATTGTTCCCTTGCACATGATTGTAGGTTTATTTTTATGTGCACTGCCTGATTCAAATCTATTCAGAGCATTCCAGTAAGATTCAAATCTGGGCTTTGACTCTGTGACTCCCTCGCCCAAGCACTCCTTGATATCATGCATAATTCATTTGCACCTCGTTGCTTCGCAGTTGGTTCGAGATTCTTCTTGATCATATTTGATTCATCTGTCCACTGCACTTTATTACTTAAGGTCGGGTCTTTGCCTTAATGCTGATTCTCAAGCTCCAGTTCTGCTTAAAAATACATTTTCTGACATATCTAATAATGTCTCACTTGTACAACACTACTTACAAATTTTACAGTTTAGATTTTTTTTTTTTTTAAGTAAGGTTTTGTGGAGTTATCAGTAATAGTTTCCTTGTTTCCAGCAGAAATGTATGTCATTGTAAAATTGTAGAGAAGTGAATCAACTTTTAGGAGAGATTAACAACATTTAGTCAGAAGAACTCCCCAATTTAGCTAAAGCTACATTGATTGACGTTTGATGCAGCTGCTGGCTTCTTTTACCCTACAGCTCAGCGATTGTCTAAGTCCAGATTCTGGTGTGATTCTGGATCCAATCCAGATTACGTTTTATTTTTAGTGGGTACTCAGCTGAGGCTCAGCCAATAGCCATATAAGAGGGACCCGATTGCAGCTCAACACACTGCAATAAAACTAATTGGTACTAACTACAATGTTCAAATGAAAGCATTAGGTTTATGACACTTTTTTTTAATCCGTACATAATTAACTGTAACTGCTGAAAAAGGACATTGGGAAGCATAATACAATGAATAATGTTGAAACAAAAAGGTAGCAAGATAATGCGGATTAGTACCTCAGCAAACATCTAGTTAAGTAAAAGCATCCTCAGCAAAAGGAAGATGTTTGTTGAAGACATTTTGTCCTAAACATTATAAGAGCTGTATAAAACTCAGTGTTTTAGCAACTAACAAGTTTCGGACAAGCTGATGGATTTCATCCCGTCTGAGGATTTACTCTTCTGCAAACTTACAGCCTCACTACTTGTCTGTTAGTGGTAAGTTAACAGAAGCTTTCTTCAAAAAAAAAAAAAATCTATGCCTTAAGGTTGTTGGAGTTGGCAGTCCTGTAATTAATGCAAGTCATTTGAGATTTACAGCACATGTGGGCAGTGACATGCATGAACTGAAGTTCATGAAGTGGAAATGTTTATTTTGAACTTCAAACTGAAAGATTATTTTAAACTGTAGAACATGAACAGACCACAGCTTGTTCTTGCATCATTAAAAAAACAGAATAGCTGAAAAAAATCTAACTTTATAGGAAAAAAGCTTTTTTTTTTTCATGTTGCTCTTTTCTTAGTCTAGCAACTTCCACTTTAATTATGTAGGAAGCTTTATGTTGCTGCAGATCTCTATCCTCCTATGTCCATATGGGTTTCATTGATAAAATCCTGTTTAGTTTCATGGAGGACTTGGTGCTGTGCTATTTTGTGCCAAGCATAATTTTGGTTTCATCAGACCATGAAAGTTTTCCTCAGGATACTTTGGGGGGGATTTTAGCCAGCTCATGCTTATTATTGGAAATTATTTTTTTGGTATCCTTACCACTTTGTTCAGATGTTGAATACTGAAGAATGGTTTTCACATGTAGAACACAACCAGTACTTACCAGATATTGCAGCAACACCTTCAACTTTACCGTCAGGCTCTTTGCAGCCTCCCTGACCAGCTTACATTTTGTCTTTACATCAGTTTTGGAGAAACTCTGTTTTTGTAATGTTGGTGTTGAATATTTTTTCTCCAATTGCTGATGAATATTTATTTATTTGCACCCTTCTTCTTATTCATGCTTTTTTTTACATTAAGATCATTTTAACCATTTGCAGCCTCTCTGTAAAATGTTTTTAGCTAAAGGATGTAAACAAGCAAACATTAGGAAAGCTGTATAAATGCAGATAAACTATTTATGATTAATCAGCCTCTCAAGTGTAGTGAACCCCTGGTATTAACAGGGTTTAGGGACCAAAGTCACCCAGGGATAACTAAAATCCATGAACACTTGAGACTCCCTCTAAAGATGTTTGAAACTGTCTGGTTTAACAGGCAAAGGAGAGTAAATGGTGCTTCTATTGGCTGCTTTGTAAATGCCTTTTTTTTAACATCTTGAAATGATTAAGATTATTTGGCCGATTTGTGTGTAGGTGAACTTATTTGAACTAATTTTGAGATTTTTTTTAGGCATGGCCAATGCCATCTGATTATTTTAGCAATTTGCGCACCTCCATTCACTTCGTTGAACAAATAAATAAAACACCAGATGCTTAAAACAAATACTATTAGTTTGTGTATGTAGGTGAGAAAAGGTCCACTAACAGAAAACAATGTAAAGTATGCTATAGTGAATTGTTGCATTGACTCAGTCTGTCAGTGCAATCTTAATGAATAATTTTAATAAATGAAATGAACCACATCAGACCAATATAGGTAACAGAATACAAATAAACAAATCAAAGGAAAACACCATCATTCCAGATGTACTGAAACAAGTTACATAGTTAAAACTATTCCTATATTGGACATATAACAATCTTCTGGTTTGGATTTGATGCATGCTACTTAACTAATTTCAGTGTTTCAGTTTGCAATCTGCTAACTGAAAACAGAACTTCAAGTTTTGAACAGGAAATGGGCTTAAGGGGGGGAAACTGTGCTAAAGCGTTTTAGAAGTGTTAAAAGTGCATAATGTGACATTTCTGGGGCAGTTTTGCTCAGTTCAGTTTTCTCTCAGCCAAACAGCATTGGTAACACTGATATTTCTCCTTCTCCTGTCATTTTTATTCTTTTCCTCTGCATCACCTGTGGCTTGAAAACCGTCACCTCCGTATCATCTTTTGAAGCTATGATTGGACTTTCCACTCTGTGGCCATGCCGTGCTTCTTTTTACTCCCACTGTTTCTGTTTGGGAGAGCAGAAACCAAATGTGACTCGCAGTGAGAAACCCAAATGAAATGTCTGGCTGATATGTTTGAACACTGCCTTGTGTGTAGCTATTTAAATTTAACAAATTAGTTTCCATACCAAATCGGAGTGCAAAATAGCATTTTGTTCCAATATGTGCAGTCGCATATTTATTTTCCTCCTGTACCTGACATGTCATATTTTATTCTACATGGTGATAAGCTTGCTTTTGCCTGTTGCTGTTACTCCTTACACCCACATGTTCAGGTGCATCCCAGCTTTGTGCCATCATTGTTTGCATTATGTTTGTCAGTGTGCATATGTGAGCCTCGTGTGGACGTCACAAGATCATTTCGTTGGAGATGTGGCTGAGTAAGTGTAGCTCAGAAAATCAATTTTATGTTCCACCAGGGTAACATGATTCTCCAGAACATTTTTTTTAATTTATTTCACCTGGCTAACCTTTATTTCTGTTGCTCAAGCCTGTACATCATGCTGAGCTTTTTTTTTTTTTTTTCCCACTGACTAATGCAAGTAAAAATTGCAGTACATATGACTGCAGTGCTTTCTGTTCTACATAATTTGTTCGCTTTTTGCACAATACTGCTCAGGCGCTTCTTTAATTAAAATGTGATTTTCCTTATACAACATTTGATTTGTCTGGGAATCGAGTTTATATAGCAAATGAATTGTTCTCCTATTTGGGGAGATGCGTAAAACACTTCTCTCTCTGAAATGCAGTCTCTTGCATTTCATTTACCAGTAATGAGAATTTAATGTTATTTTTTTTTTCCTGAGATGTGCAGTCCAAGGCCGAGCTTCTGCATTCCTCAACTTACCTCATCAACTCTCACTTCACCCCTGTCCCCCTTCACTCTTCATCTTAACTAACCTTCTCCTCTTCCTCCACACCTTGCTGTGCTGCTTTCTACCCCTGCATCTCCTTCTTCAATCTTTGCACTGTCAGTTTGTGGCTCTCGCCTCTCCTTCAGTCATTGATCACGGTGGCAATAGTGTGGTGTTTGCTAGTCTGGAAATGTGTGTCTCGGCGGGGAAGGAAAGGAGATCAAACACTTTAATTACGGCAGGCTTGTAGGTGGTGCTAGCTACAGGCTGCAGTCATGTAACAAGGACAGGTGGAAGAGAAATGCAGGGGTAAACATGGGACGCAACGGAGCAAAAACCTTCTCAATCTTGGTACTCTTGAAAACCTGCATGGGACAACCTCATAAATACCTTGACACGTGTGTGCTCATACATTGTGTTGACATAGATGAGACTTGGATGTGTTTGCCAGATGAAAGCTCTGCTAAGCTTGGTTTTAGGAGAGAAAACCAGTCACTCACATGCGAGAACCATAGATGTACCAGCACACACAGACAGTCAAGTCGCAACTCCATCTCTCATCAAACTAACAAGCTTCATCATTTGCTTGTTCACTCAAAATGTGAAATCCTGTACGACCCTAAATGCCATTGCTATTCAGCCTTTATTGCCTCGCTGATTTATTTGTACTGTCCAACTTGCACTGATCCAGCAGAGAGTTACACGGAAAGGAGGAAAAGGCTGACACAACTGCTGCTATGATTGATGCACTGTCTGGCTCGTCTTAGTGCTGATTCAGAAATCTAGACAGTTGTTCGAACCAGCTCTCTACTTTGCTGGGTTTTCTTCCTTCTGGGTAATGCTTCCCTGTCACTCCACGCCCAGTCATGACTGCTTACATTGTCAGCCAGTAGATTTAATGTGAAGTTGACAGAATTACAGCATTTCATACAGCCAAAGGTCAGAGGGCTGTTTTCGGTCAAAAGAAAAGCAATGTGCCCTGAAGGTCCAAACATTGCTATAAAATGCTTTTTGTCAATATCAATTTTGAAAAAAACAAAAACATCAAAAGCGGCACGCCAAAAATGATTTATGCTGACAATAATAATTTTTTTTTTTTTTTTTACATTAACACAAGCCCTCTTATAATTGCTGACCAGCATTTTTTGTAGGTTTTTACTACTATTTTGACAATTTATCTTTGCCGATGAGTTGCAGGTGTTAAAGGTTAGAAACCTTTTTTGCCATCACTCCAATATTTCGCTTTCTCAACAGATTCTCAATCAAATCAAGTCAGGGCTCTGAGTGCCTATAAAAACATCCCAATAGTTCAAGTACAAAGATGTACATTACTTTAAGCTTACTTTTTAGTCATGGTCTTAGAACATTTTGCTTTTCTACTTTGCAGAATGGGAATCGTGAACAATTACCTGCAGCTACAAAAATGACTCGCTATCATTTAAAACAAGATCCCCATTAAGTGAGGAGTTTAAGTATAAGCTGTAAACAAAATAGAGATTTTAATTCAAACTTTCCGCTTTTACAAATATGGTAGTAGAAAGAAAGAAATTGGCTTTCAGAACGGTAGAATCAAAGAACAAGATCATAAAGGGTCGATATGAAAACGGCATGGAAAAGGTTATAATTTCTTCTGCCACAAAGCCTTTTGCTGCTGGGATTGTGTTAATTGTTAAGGTTGCTTTGTGTTGGGGGTTTTGGCTTAATGAGAAAATTAACTGAGTGCAGATGTTGACTAAGCCGTTGAGATGAAATGTTTTTCTTTATGAAACGCTGAACCTTGTGGGCAAAATGTAATCAAGGGGCCTGATTTTGTCTTATTGTTAAGCAACACAATTTATGTTTTTAAGATCCACCCTAGAGGGTGTCTTTCTTTAAAGACCACAGTGAAAATGAAGAGATAATTGGCATAGATATGCTAAATATTACTATGCAAAAAAGATGGCTTTTTTTTTTTTTTTTGGTTTTTATCATTTCTTACCTCTAAAATGCACCGTTTCATCCATTCCCCTGGGGACATATCGGCTTTATGGTTGTTTGGTCTGGCTTGCACCACAGAAATGGATTTATTTTTTTTCATAAAGAAGCGAGGTCTTTGATATGGCAGATCAATTTTTCAGAAGTGTTTTTCTTTGATAAACAAGGGCTTTTTCCTCAGCGGGTGAGCACAGCTTGGACCTCACCCAGAGCAGGTTGGAACCAAAGCAGTCGAAGAAAAACAGGAAGAGAAGGGAGAGAGATAGACAGAAGGAGAGGGGAAGGGAAGGGATGGATGAAGATGGAGGCAGCAGCAGCGAAGAGTGGAGAATAAATATTTATGTCCTGTAATGTTTCTGCATGACGGATTCTACATTATATTTGAATGCGGCGCTACACCTCAACCATGAGGAATGTGTTGGCAGCGAATAGCACAGCGCACACACCAATAAAGCACATTAGAGGTTTTGGAAAGAAAGAAAGAAAGAAGGATTATGCAGGGAAGAATGGGGGGGAAAGTAATGATGAATGAGGGAAAAAAAAGAAACGCAGCAAAAGAGAAAAGTGATGTAAAAGGAGGAGCTGGAGGAGGAGATTATAAAAAACAAAGCGCCGGTAGACAAACATTGACATCTTGGGCACCACAAAATGGCACAATATACATCAAGCAGGTTGAGATAACGTACAAAGGGAAAGATGGCGAAAGAATGAAAAAGATTTGTGGCCTGCGGAGTGAAAGGGCATGAAATGAAGGGAGTCAAGAGGCCCAGCGGTGTGTGTCCTGGGGGTACGTGCGACCCGATCAGGGAAAAGAGTGGGCCTCAGAAGCAGGGATGGGTGCAGGATGGGTTTATAGAAGCGGCTAAAGGAAAGCAGAAGAGACTGACAAGGCCCATTAACTTCCCTATAGTAGCTACCAGGATCACCCAGGAAGGGGCAGCACTTTGGCTCTGCACCAGAGAGAAAGAAGAGTGTAAAGTGAAAACTTTAGTTTTTCCATTTTCTTGTGGAACCTTTTTGATAAAGTGCAGATTTCATTCTGCTCCTGCTAATTGATCAATCATTACCAGGTGATGTTACTAACACCCAATCCACTCTGTTTTCCCCAGTATGGCAAGAGCACCATAATTGTATTAACTTAAAGATTAACCCCGGGTTTACTTTTTTTCCTGTTTGTTTTTGCTGTGCACTTTTGTTAGAGGAGTGGAGTCATTTCCGATCACCCTGATTTACACTTCATGCGTCTTCGCTTCACTGTAAACCCATTCGCTGTTCTTGACGATCAGAAAGACAGTTTTGCTTTTCAAAATCAAGAAAAAAATGTAGAATTTTGCTATATTTAACAATTTCACTCACCAGGTGTGAACAATGTATCTTTCCTCTGCTTGTTCTGAAGCTGGTGACAAAAAGAATGAGTGGCGTCAAAAGTCTAGTTCTCAAATTCCAAAATTAATCTTTTCCAATTGCCTGTGCACTTCCTTGTTGAAAATTGACTCATCTCCGTGTCTGGCAAAAATGGGATCGGCTCTAATTTTGATGGATATGCAGACATTATAAATGTTTTCATTGACTATAATGGCTGCATATTCATTGAGAATCACAAATCGGAATTTTTTGATGGTGGAAAGACCAGAATCGGGCTGTTCAGACCGGAATGGGGTTGTTGTGCGGTGTTCTGTTCTTCCACCAGAACAGACGTAGCAGAGACCTGGAGCTGTTGGTTCTCCACTGGAGGACGGTTGCTGCAGGTCCTCATTAAGATCATCAGCAGGAGGATAAGTAGAGCTGGATGCCAGACACTCTTTGCCTGAGTGTGAACCTGTGCAGCAACCCAAGCCATCTGTGTCTCCTTATCTTCTCTGTGCCTGCAACCAGCTCTGACTTCTTTCCTTGTTTTTTTTTTTGTTTTTTTTTTTCCCCTTTTAAACATTTTCTCTTCCTTGTGACTGAATTTTTTTGAGATCACCTAGATTTCCTCACTCCAACAATACCTATTGGACTCTTCTTACATCTGGCATCCTCTACACTCCTCTTAGTCATCTTCATCCTCTGGCAAACCACCTGTACACCCTCCAGAATTTCACTTTGTAATTCTGTTCAAATCTCTAGCTTACCTCTGTGTTCCTCGTTCCAAGTCTCCAATGTCTTCAGGCCTCTCGGTTCTCACAGCTCTAAGATTCATCGCTCCATCTGACAGTCATCGCTCAGCCAACAACCTCCATTCCACTCATCTCTCCCTTTTGTCCATCATCCTACCATCATCGTCATCAGTCCTTAGTTTCTCACCATCATTGCTCCTCAGCTTTTACATTTTGTTGCTCTCTTCTCCATCTCCTCAGTGCACCTGTTGTCCAAGTCTCCAGCTTCCTGCTTCAGCAACCTTTCACTTTTCTAAATAAATCTTTCAAAACTCTGTTTAGCCTCCTGGGAATGTTTGTGCATGTGGGTCAGAATTAGTGGTGCAAAAAGTGGGGATATGTACCATATGTGACACATAGGTGTCGCTTTTGCTAGAGAGGGTGCAAAAGCAATGACAAAAGTTGGCATTCTTTGTGTTTAGCACAACGTCTGTTCATGTGATGTGTTACTAGGCCCCCCTCTGCTCCTTTACCAAAATTTCACATTTCCACAACAAAATTTGAGCAGCAAGCACTGCTACAGTTGCATTTCATTACATTACACACCATTATTATTTTTTTTTGATGAGATAACAAATGACAATGCATAATATAAAATGTATTTTTATAAATTTATCAATCTGTAAATTGCAAATCCTTGGCGGGGCGGCTATATTGTCTGTTTACTCCTCTAAAAGTTGTGCATCTAGCCAGCAATGTATATAAAACCATGACATGAAATTTGGTTACATGGGAGCAAAAAAAAAATGCGATTTGGATCACATTTGCCTGCTGTGTGAACTTCACTTTGCACTTCAAAGTGAAGTGCAAAGTATTGTTACTGTTTAATATGGTTTAATAAAAACACTTTTGTTTAAATTAGGCTGGCATGAAGCGATCCTGTGCAGAAATCTTTGGATATAATGTGGAGGTTATGACCATCTCTAGTTTATTCATCTTGCCTGCTCAACAAACCATACCCTCTACAAGATCAGGTGGGGATTAATGTCAAGTAATTGGTTAAAAACAAAACATAAAATACTCATGTTTTTCTTTTATGTAAACTAGTTTTCAGTCTCATCGTTCATTTTATTAGCCTACCACATGATGATAACTCGGATGCATTTTGGCATTTAGACATGATGAGGAAGAATTGGGGATCTGCGTGACTTTGTACATTGTATGATTTTTGGTACTAGACAGGTTGGACTGAGTATTTCAGCAGCTGCTGATCCACTGGGATTTTCACAAATCTCTTAGGTTTACGGAGAATGGTCAGAGAGAAAATAACCAGTGAATGGCAGCTGTGTGGACAACAATACCTTGTTAAAGTCGAAGCTCAGAGGGGAATGGGTAGGCTTGTTTGAGATTATATAAAGACATAAATAGCTTTAGAGGAATGTGGATTATTATCTCTAAATGCTGACCCTTAAAACAGATGGACTACAGCAGCAGGAGACAAATGTGTGCCGCCTGTCTGCTAAGAACAGAAAACCAAGGCCAGAATGTGTCCAAGATTGGAAAAAAAAATGTCCAGAAAACAATTGAAAAAAATGAAAAATGTTTTCTGTTCAAATCGAAATGAATTTCATCATTAGCTGAGATTCAGATGGCAAGGTCAGAATTTGGTGTAAACTATATTAAAGGCTGGATCCATCTGGCCTTGTTTCAACGGTTCTGGCTGATGGTAGTGTTGTAGCTTGTGTGGGAGATATTTTTCTTTGCACACTGTAGGCTCCTTATTACCAATTGAGTATCGTTAAACCATCCAATCCTACCTAAATATTAGGCGCAGAACCACTGGAATATGTAATGGGAGATTTACATCATGGATGTGCAGTTGAAAAATCTGGATGACACAATCGGTAATCAAAATCTCAGGGGAATGTTTCCAACACCTTGTTCATTTATATTAAGGATTTGAAAAATCAAGGCAGCTCTGAAAGCAAAAGGTGGCCCAACCTGGTACAAGCAAGGTTTACCTATCCATAAAAGGTACCTACCAATACAATCTCTAATAGCTTCACAAATTTACAGGTTAAAACGATAATAAAGCCGAAATCTTACTTATCCAACTTGCAGCAGCAGTGGGAACTAATAACTATTCCACTTCTTTTATCAAGACAAATCTATGGTTTTCAGCATGTCAAAAAGTGAGATTTTCATGTTAAAATCCTCGTCTCAGCCGTTGTTTCATAATGTCCATTTACTTTTAGACTCTCAAACTGAATAAAGTCCTGGGTAGTTTATAAATGAACTATAATCTTGCTGACCTCATGGTCCAAGCACTCAAGACTGGCTAGCCAGAAAACACACATATGGAGTTGGTTTTTAATCATTTAATTGTGGATACTTGGTTAATTATTTACTCAAAAGATTTGACCCACATAAAAAAATGTGCCAAGATAATTTTCATTAATTTAGCACATTGACAACATAATGACGGCATCATTTATTTAAATAATCATAAAAACAACTTAAATATTTGTATAGTTTTGAAATGTAGGTTATATTAAGGTCTGAGTTACTGCCAAGTGCATCCATCTTCAATTAGAGGCATCACTGGTTTAGAGCTCACATTTTCTGCCCAGTTGAGTTCACTGAGGTGCATTACAGCACTCTTGTCTATTTCTGCAATGAAGAGTGCACAACTGATTTATTGATTTTTGAATACATGATATCTGCTAAAAACAAACTTCAGGCAAGGATTTAGGAATCATTACATTTCTGGGTGAAAATAATGTTTTTTTTTACTGCAACTGTCAAGAGCCTTCCAGTTTATTGACCTGCTGCTAAAACAACGCCCACAACCTCACGAACGCTGTTCAAAGACTTTGTTTAGGAGGCTACAGAACTCATGTTTGAGAATGATTCAAGTGCTCTCAGTTGGTTTTCAGTATGATGGAATAAAAGAAGCGTGTTATTACCGTTCTGGTCGTCTTTGAGATCTTTACGTTGTTCATATCCTTGATATTTTGAAAATGTTGTCTTTATAAAACATTATGTTCTATTTGTGACGCTTCAGGCAGTGAATCCTACTGAACTGTCATGACTTAATGATTGTTTTCTGTATTGTGCCTTGAAGCATTTAATACCTTTTTTTGGCACTTCAAGTTACTCCCAAGCCTGAAATACAGCAGACCTTGTGCATATTTAGTTCAATGTGAGATTACTAAGACAACTTTCATACTAGAGCTGTTTGGGTCACATTGAGCAGACCAGGCTTTGTTTCTTCAGACATTCAGCTTCGTTTGGGCAGATTTGAAAGCTCACAGATGGATCCATCCATCCCCAAATTGTCTTTGCAGGGTGATGGGGGGGCTGGTGCTCATATCCAGTGGACTGCACAACAGACCTTGTGGATATTGAGGATACAGATGTGATCTTTTAATTCACTCTGTGACTGTGTAATGAGAGCAGCATGTTTTAACATCTGCTTTTTTTCTGTCTTGCTGCAGTCACATCATGTATACAGAGCGTCATGCTGGATAGCTCATTTCTTCGCCTACTGCTCATACCGGGCAGCTTGTTGAGATGGCTCTGGGATGTTGTCCAGGTGGCTTTGTCTGCTTTCAAAGGTGCAGCACAAATGGGAGCCAAATCAAATGAAAGTACGAAATTGTCCTGTAATCTCCATCTATCCAAACCAAGCTCCCTGGGTTATCCTGGTGTGAAGGCACTCTAAGGATTACTGTACATGTGTCTGGCTGAATGGTTCCTTTCTGACCCAAACACGTGTAAAGCCAGCAAGCAAGGTTAAGAAAATGTTTATTGTAAGATTAGAGTTACATTTATACAACTGGGAGAAACAACTTACACAACAGGAAGACAGTCTTGAGTCAAGGTTGGATAATTTGGGAAGGAATAATATTTGTACGCAACTGTAATTGTTTCACAGGTTTTACCAGCAGGGGTGTAGGGTGTCTGTAGATCCCAGGGTGACTGGAACTGGCAGAGACATGTAAGATTATAGTCAGAATAAATGGGTTGATTCTGCAGTGAAATCACATGGATGAAGTGAAGTTTCTCAGGTTAGCACTGCAGTCATGACCTGAACCAGGAACTGACTTAAAGAGCCAGGGGAAGCGCTGATGGTGTGGTATTTCAACAGTACAGGGGGAAAAAAGGAGTGACAATAACATGAGTAGCATACAAATCTGTAGATTGGATTGCTGGTTCTTCTAATCAGCATTTAGAGTCTGGCGTTTGTGCTTATTAATTCAGCAAGTTTTTCTGCCTTGTTGAGTATTCACAACAAAACCACGAGTATGCAGAGTAGTCACAATCAGTTTGCATTCGGCTCTGATTTTTCGGGATCACTTTTTGTTTAACTTATATGAGCTGATGAATCTACCCACCAGCTGTGAATATTTAGGTTTCTTTATTTCTGGAGAAAAGGGGTGGATATGAATTTGACAAAATTACATTTCTGCAGTTTGGAGTTGAAAATTGTATACAGAAATACTGTTGAGGTAAAATAAACGTCTTAATTACAATGTACACGATCTAGTTTTTCAGAAGTCACAACAGAAACCAACCCAGCATTAACTGGAACAATAAATTTCAACTTGCTCTCACGCTGATGAAATATTTAATTTCTAGAACTAATTGACAGGATAACATCAGTATATGCCCATTAAGGCAAAGCTGTTGCATGTTTTACCAAGATTTTTTAAAAAAAAAATGTTTCCATTAAAATGATTAATACCTCAAGCAGTGATAAAAACACAATTAAAAGTACACAAGGGTTGAAGATGAAGTGAGATTTGGAATAAACAAGAAAAAAAAAATGAAGTGCTGTTGATAACGGAGTGAAAAAGTTCCATTCATATGGGACTAATTTCCTTGGGCGTATAAAAAGATTTGTAATGATTGCAGAGCTCAGTGCTGCTTTTAATCCACAGGGACTCTGCCACGTCTACCATTTCAATCTTTCTTGTTCCATGAGAAATGAAAGCAGGTAGCGGATGAATCAATAAAGGGATTTTTGCTTTGCTTTTCACTTTACTGAATCAGAATGACACAAAGGGGAGAGTTTTGAAAATACCCACTGTCAGAGAAAAGGATATTTCATTTGAAAGTGTATTAAGCAAGACTGTTTGTTTTAACATTAAATCAACTGACAACCTTATGTTGAATTATTGCAACTGCTGCAGTTTCGCAAATATTCAGGTGGATATTCAGAGCCCGATTCCTTCCTTGCTTATTTTTGGTGACTCACTCTGAAGCAAACCCTGAAAATTAAACTGCGGGCAGCCGCTCAGTTCTCCGGCACACAAGAGCTGATTGTAGGCCCTCTGCCCAGAGTGAAATGATGGGGAGCCAGAATATCTGAGTGCTTACTGAAAACATGACGATCCAGTACTTAGAAGAAAATAGAGGGAGATGTTTATTTTTTTTTCATTAGCTAGAAAACAGAAAAGCTAATGCCAGTGAAGATTGGACTTCCTTTAACAGAGGGCGAGATGGCAGTCAAGCTGAAACCTCATGTTTTGTTTTCCCCTTTCTGACAGACAATTTATGTTCTCTTGTACTTAGCAGAGAGAGGATAGCTCTGGTAACAGGTCCAGCATGAAAATCTAGCCATCCTACAATCCAGCGGGGCCATGCCCAGAAAAACCTCCAAAGGAACCTTCTATGCCCTGGAGGCATTCTTATCAGACGGCCAGATAGCCAAACATTACAGACTCGTTTAACCCAGAGTTTCTCATCCTTTGGTTGGAAAGCCAATTCTGCAGCTTGTATTCATAATGTTGTTGTTTTTTTTCCAATCACAACGGATCTCTAATGACCATAGGTGGGAATTGTGATGCAAATGGAAATTGAGTGCTTCTCTTTTTTCAAAAGAAGTAACACAAACTGCATCAGATTACTTCTAGAAAAAATCATTTAAAGCATGCTCTTGAGTTTTGCAGCTGTCCGTGATCAAAACAGCAACTAGATGCCCCTGAAGCAAATACAAAAATATTCTCTGCTTAGATCAGTTTTCACATCTGCCCATTTTACTAGCCTATAATATATGAACGGACAATGCATAAGATGGCCCGCACAGTTTAGTGGTATGTTGCACCAAGAACAAGCGAACCGTGCGACTTAAATTGGTTGCTGACCGTCGATGTAAGCCCACCATATACCTTACCATCCCAACTTTATTTATAAAGCACTTTAAAACAACCACACCTGATACAGTGCTGCCCAATAAAAACATAACAATTAAAAAAAAAAAAAAAAAAAAAACTCTTGCAGTTTAAAAACAAACATACAATTTAAAACTAGATCCCACTGGAGTTGAAAGCCAAGTAAAATGGATGGGTTTTAAGGCGAGCTTTAAAAGTGGATAGTGAAGGGGCCTCTCTAACCTGCAAAGGCAAGTCATTCCATAACTTAGGACCCCTCCTGCCACATTGGTAGGAAAGTCTTTTCTGCTTCTTTAAAATGCACAAATACATTCAAACAAAAGCAAAGTCAAACCCCGCAGAGTGAATCCCTGAAAAGTACAGCCTTGGGGCACAGACTTGAAAGTCAAAAAGTTTTTGTGCAATGTAAGTGTTTGGAGCTCTGTCTGTTTTATTCATTTAAAGACAGTCAGGCAGGTCAATACTGCAGTGGTGCAGAGCCTGGCATAAGCCGAATTGGAGCGGTGAGACTTGGACAGTTGGACCACTGCTTGAAGTGTCCTCTGTCACCAGAGAAAATATGCTGGTATTAGTGTGGTTTTACTTTTTGTGTGTTTGTGTTCTGTTAGTCCATAGCAGTAACAGGGGGGGAAAGGAAGATTAAGACAAAAGAAAGACATGGGGGTTTAGTTAGAGTTGCAGTTTCACTCGTTGGAAAGGCTCAGCAGAATAAGAGTAGATAAAACAGTTTGCTGAGCTTTGGAATAAGTGAGTCAAAGGAAAACACCCTAGTTCTGTTCACACTGACGGTACACCCCTACATTTTTTCGGACATGTTCCAGAAGGGCTGGAAGTAAACACTTTCTCTCAAAAAAAAAAAAAAAAAAAAAAAAACTTACTATTCCACATAAACTGCACGTAGCAAAAAATCCAAATGCAGCTGTAAATGCATTTGTGCCAATGATGTTGCTGTAAACTCTTCACCCTTATGCCAAGAGGGATTACATTTGCTCATTTTTGTCCAAAGTAAATTGTCCGTAAATTGGCCTTCTGCATATTTAGGTTCGCTTCCCGACTATCCCTGCATGTGCACTGTATTGTTTGTCTTAAACCAGGATCTGGTGATGTGTGTGGGAGAAGGGATGCACCAAAAGGTTATGGGATAGCAGTTCTAGAGGACTGGGGTTGGGCGGCCCTGATCTAGAAAGGCAACTGTCTGATTATTTTCTACAAAAAGAAATAACTTCACAATAACACAAAATGCAATTTGAAGATTTAAACATTTGTTTAAAGTGACAGAAAATTCAGCAAAATTGCAGGACTTATACAGTAGTTTCAGTTTGAAAGATTCATTACATCTCTGAAGGGGCTCTGATAATGTTCACAGAAAGTGACTCTCTTTGGAGAAGCAAACTGTGAAAATCCAGTGAGCCCAACCTGCCTAGCACCAAAAAGCAGACAGACACAATTAGCAACTGGCATGTTAATATAGTAGAGTATTTAGCAGCTAATGAGCTAAGTCTTTCCCAAACAGTTGGCCGGGGTCTAAAACAAAGCAACCAAAACAGAAATATTTCATTACAACAAGACTACTAAATTTGTTGTGGATTTTTTCAGTTCATTTTCATTTAGCTACGACTCTTCATGATTGAGCTACAGTATAAGTCAGTGGTAAGTGAATTTAAAAAAAGATAAATATCTAGGCAGCATTTATGTTTTTTTTATATCATGCCAATTATCATAAAACTATTTAAATGATAAACAATGCTCTACATGAAGATGGCATGTTCTGACCCTGCATTTTAGTTCTCTACGGACACTCCAGCTTCCTCCCACAGTCCCAACACATGCAAGGTAGGGTAATTAGTCTTCCTAATTTGCCCCAGGGAGTGAGTCTGTATGTACATGGTTGCTTGACCTAAAAGTCTCTGCGTTGCCTGTGACAGACTAGCAACTTTTCCCTTGGGATTAATTCCAATTTCTGCCTTGAGATTTGGATAAATCAAACGGGCTGGTGATAAAAGTTAAATGATGTTTATGGATCAAAAATCAATGATTAATACTCATTAATCACAATCAACCCCTTTAACCAAGTCAGGCATCAGCAAAGAGTTCATATTTTTGCCTAAAGATGCTTCATTATAGTTTTAATTTGATTTCTTAAAAAGGCCAGTGAGTTAATGAGAAATGAAACGGTGACTGATTATAAAACTCAAATGATAACATATTACAAATAAAAATGTCAAGTCACGATTTAATTAAATAGAAATGGTAGGAAGTTGGATCCCCTTGTACTAAACATGCATTAAACTTTAAGTCCATTTAGCAGACAAAATCAGAACTGACGCTGGCAAATTGTAACAAGTTCTGGATAAAATATACTCCGTTTGGGTGGTTATTCACTAACCACAGAAGCCGGAGCGTGACATAATGAAGCATGTTCCCACAAAAAAAAAAAAAAGTTTAAAGAATATTTGGATAATCAAAGAGTTATTACAGAAGGCTGAGGCACTTTGTGCCAGATGTGCCCTCAGGGTTGGAGGATGAGTCGACTGCAGCAGAGCTAACAGGCTCCATGTCTAGAAGTGCTACCTACAAAATCAGATTACAGCTGAGCTATTAACATACTTATTGCTAATTAGAAATGTGATTTGTTTGCCAAATATACTTGCAGTGATTAATGTACCTGACTTGTTGAATAGAAGCAATCTAAATGTGGGGGAAAAAAGTGTATGGAAAGAGATGCATTGTGTGCATGTATGAGTGGATGAGAAATTGTTTTAGTTTGAAGAGCTTAGAACACAACCTGAAAATATTATTTAAAAAATGCAGTCAACGGATGGCGCAGACATGATATTTTGTGAATATGTTAGTTTTAGTTAAATATTGCTTCTGCTGGAATCACATTTATTTTTAACCTTAGGTTTTGCACTTGGCGATGCTCAGTGGTAATTCATTATTTAACAAGTTTGTACTGCCTTCACATTTGTAGGGTTGCACTGGTTTTATCCTAAAACAGGAAAAAAATAAAATAAAATACGACGGTGCTTTTTGATGTTTTCCATTTGTTGCCCGTTAGCGTGTCCCCATGTGCACAACAATGTCGGACCATTTTATTTGTTTACACTGGCTTCTAAGATTTTCTATAAGATCAACCAGAAGAAAACCAACTCATGTGGACTTCAGTTTTCATCTCACAGAAGACAAGTTGAGAACATCACATTTTCAAAAACATTTCGAGCCATGCGCCTCTACAAGCTAGTTAAGCTGACATTTTACAAAATAAGACTGGCATTCAACATGACTCAATCAATTTTGTTGCTTCTCTTCCTGCTTAAATATTTATTACCACGAAAATAATTTCCTCTAGATCAGTAATACTCATTGTTCAGCTTTCTTTGCAGGATATTACATAAAGTGTGCTCATAAAGGAAAAAGCCCATTCAGCAGAGCAAAATGCCAAGAAGTGACTCGCACTCAGACGCTAAGGTACTATTCTTTATCATCAAAGTAATTCCTCATTTTATTTGTACTTGCCTTTCTTTCTTTCTTTTTTTTTTTTTTTTGATGGCCTGTCGCAAAGCTAGGCCCTGCCACGACACGCTTCTTTTTCAGCCTTATATAAATCCCTCTTGAGATCCACTTTTATTATCAGGCAGCAGAATGACTCCTTGTCGCGGAGCTTACGACCCTTGATGATTCCTTTCTTTGTCATTTATAGTGATGGTAAAAGGACGGCGCTAGTCATCAAGCTAAAGCTAATCACAGCTTAATGTTGGCTCAGCATGCACAAACCTCAATAATCTGTAGCTGCTTTTTGCACTTTCTGTTTAGACGGCAAGAAAAAAGGGGAGTATAACTTTAATATTAGAATTTTTTTTTGCCAACACGCGACATACCATATGTGACAACACCAACACTGCATTGCCCTGAACACAAGATCTCCATGGTGGGAGTAGCATCATGCTGTGAGGGTTGCTGTTCTCTTGTCGAGTCAGAGAACCTGATCAGAGTTGGAGTGATCAGATATAAAAAAGTAAATAAATAAATAAAAACTTGAATCAAACCTGTTAGACGCTGTAAAATAGTTGATATTGGGGTTACATTTTCAATAGAACAGTGAAGAGCTACAATAGATGGCTTAAAGCAAAGCATGTGTTTGAATCACTCACTCAAATTTCAGCCCAAAATCCAAATGAGTATCTGTGAAAAGATTTAAAAATTGTTGCCCGCAGACGCTCTATCCAGTCTGAATGGGCATGAGCTATTTTGCAAAATCTGTACTCTGGTAGAAGCATACCTCAAAAAGACTTGCAAGTGTAATTGCAGTGAAAAGAAGCTCTATAGAGCATTGACTGAAGGGAGCTGGATACAAATATGAATCACATTTTTTTTTCAGATTTTCAATTTGTGAAAAAAAATAAATAAAAAAAACCTTTTGTGTCCTTTACCTTCAAAAATTATGTGCCAAGCATAAAGGCTCCTGATTCAAATGTGCAAAGGTTCAAGGGATGAATACTTTTGCAAGGCACCGTATTTAAGCTTTTACACATACTAAGGCCACAAAACCACCCAAAAATTAGCACCCAGGGAAGGATGCTACTTAATCTGTCTTTCACACTGCTTTTTTGAAGACCTCTCTTCACCTCCATCAAAGCAACAATGTATGACACATTTTGCAGACTACAGAGCTTTCTCCTTCGCAGCCATTTCTTTTTTCATTTAATGTCTTTTCTCCCCTTCTGCTGCAGGGTATTGTATGTCATTTCACAAAGAAAGTATTGCTAACAGTATGTGGCATTTTGGTGTGAATGCATGGTGGCCTTGCAGGTCACTTTAATTTATTATGAAGCTTAGACCATGGGGAAATGTGCTCTACAGCTGTTAATACACGTCACCTGTGTTGTCAATGTGGAGCTTAAAAAGCTAAAGCAGAAAGTTTTCCGACCCTGTAGAGTTCAACATATGTAATTGTATTTCAAACTTCAATTAAAATTGTTACTTTTTCATAAGTCTTCAAACACTTGTTTGGATGGCTTTTTTTTTTTTTGAAATGGCTTTTTTATTTTTTTTGTAAGTTGAAATCTTCATTTCAAAAAATGCAAACCTTCACTTAAACCTCAACACTCTAAGAAACTTCCTGATCTTTTATTTAACTGGCTCTAGAAGGTCAATTAAGTATTGCTATTCACTTCCTCCATGTTGGGAAGTATGCACCGCTTTTAACCAACTTAAATGCTTAGAAAATGGTGTTTTTCCATACATCCCTGCTCCTCTGGGCCTGGACACAATGAAGTTGCAGTTTCTAGATACATTTCTCATCCTTGTGGCTTGTTTTTGACTCGTGAACTGATCTTGAACCCTGGGAAATGTGAGATGTCTTAAACATTTTCAGTAAATTTAGGCATGCTGTTATTAACTCCACTAAAGTTGTTGAAGGATTTCAAGGATCACTTATGAGTTCAATGCACCCAGTGAGTGTTGCAACAGATAAAAGGGTTTAGAGGCACCTGTTGAACTTCTTTTTTTTTCCCTCTTGTTTACAAGCCGCCTTTTATGTAAGATGTGAATAAAACAATCTCGCTGTTGTTGGTAAAGGGATGTTTAATTTTTTTGTTGCAAACATTGGTGGATCTATGTTCCAGTGTTTTTCATATATATAAGTTAAAATGTTTACTCTCCAAGAGCCTTTGTTGATTATTGATTGCTTAGTCAAAGACTCAGCTTTTCTCTGTTTATTTTTTAACAACGAAAGTACCATCCATGGCAAGATCTTTTATTTATTTGAAAGTAAAAGTTCTGTTTCCATTCATTCTTCCGTCTACCAACGAGGCTGTGTTTGGGTCCTCCAAACGTCACAAAACCCAGTTTCTAAGTGCCTTGCGGGGATCTGCTTGCCGTCTGGTCAAGGAGTTTAATGTTCCACAGAAAAATCTAATTTATAATACAACATAGGCACTCCACCTTTTTGTAGTAAATCTACAAGATTTGGCTGAGCAGATGTAATTTTATGTTGTATAAATGTCAAGATTTTGGGCTTGTGAGGAACTTGGTGTTGCATAGTATCTGCTCATCCCAAATCACATGATGTAATACAAAATTACACCATCACTGATGGAATCATAAAGTCGTAGGTGCTCATTAAAATGGGGTAAATTACCATGGACCTATCGCACACATGTACAATGGCAGCCATTGTGGTGTACATTCCTGTTACACATGAATATGAATGCAGGATAATGAAGCTATATTCTAATCTATTCTACTTCTAAAGAGCATTGACTCTTAAGCTGATAAAAGGTGTGCTTGTTTTTCCTCAAGATCAGCATGGATTAAAAATAACTTAAATTTAGCTAAAAACAAAGGTGGTAAAAGTTTGATTTGGCTACTTTAAAAAAAATAAAAATAAAAAAAATCAACCCCAGACTTGTTACTGGCTGCCAGTGAACATAAAATTCAGAGCACGGACATGGATGGTGGCGTTCTCGCTAAATGAGGCACAGATCCCAACACAGTGCTGTAAGCGAGACAGAAGGACAGAGTGATCAGCAGCATTAAAGGCTGCTGTGGGGTCCAGCAGCACTAACGCAACAGGGAACCCACCATCAATGGACAAAGCAATATCATTGTGTGCTTTTAGAAAGGCACTCTGTGCTGTCGTTGTTTGAAGGCAGACTGAAATTTTTCAAAAAACCAAACTTTCTTCTTAAAAGGAACGTAGCTGGCCAAGAACATTACAGCACTGTAAGGCGATACTTTTTTTGCTTTGGCATTCCGCTCAAAAACAAGGCTGAGATGTGGCTAAAATCAAACAATCCAGTTTAAGTAAACTTGAATCAGCAAAAAAACTAGACCACTTGAATGAACAAAATTGCAAGAATTATGGTGAAATACAGATAAACCTGAAAAAAATGAGTATCGGGAGATTTGTTTTTTTTTTGTTCTTTTGGAAAGTTACTTCTATATAATGTATAATTTCATTTAATTAGCTGATTATGGTTACACCACAAGTTCACAATATTTCACTTTTTTTATTCAAATTTTCTGAGACTAAGTCAAAATTGCAAGAGATAAAACCTTGAAATATTTAAATCTATGTGATGAATCTGTATGTTTCATTTTCTGAAATGGCTCATGAAAAGTCTAGCTTTTTCATTGTATTCTAATCTTTTCAGATGTGCCTGCTTGTCACTCTACTGGGAAATATCTGTATAATTCAAATATGTTTTGTAATACATTTTCATGATTAAATGCAGTACTAAGTTCACACAGACTGAATAAAATTCTGATTTCTGTACTGTGAGATTTTGAGATCATATTTAACTAGACGCATGGAAAGATTTCATCAGCCCACGATCTGTAATTTACATTTGTCAAATATAGATTTTTCAGCCAAAGAAAACACAAACGAACAACATTGGCTGTGCATGTAGCCATCCATGAGCATGTTGAGGGCACACTCTCCGTGAAAATAGAAGACAGATTTACGAGGGAACCGAGCCGGGCAGAGAGAGCCATCCCATTTGGATGGAACCCTAGAAGAGCATCTTGAAGCTAAGCTTCTGGAAGCAGTCTGGTGCCTGAAGCAAAAAATTATACTCTTGCGCTCTTAGAGTCAATCTTAACTATTAGGATACGGGCACTATTGGCTTCCATCGACCGGCTCAGCATCTGACGCCTGCTGCAGTCTGTTTGTACAGGTGGATGTTGTCCCTGAATGGCTTTGGTAAGAAGCTCATGCCAGTTTTTTTTTTAACTGTGACAAAATAGATCTTTTAAGACTAATCTGATAATTACTCTGAGCACATGTCGTGAAATCGGTTGTTTATTTTGATGAGTGCTGGCACATAACTTTTGGTAAAACGAGAAATACATGAGGTGCATGAAGAGATGGTCATGAATCGGGCTGCTAGCCTTCCGGTGGATTAATCCCTGGAAGTAACTCGCACATTCCTATTCCTGTCATAATTTCTTTTTTGGCTCAACAAAAAATTCTGAAGAAACATTTCTTACCTGCCTGAACCTTTTTTTCCAATTTCCTGCATTCAGTGTGTTGAGATTTTCACAGCAAGCCCAAACTGCTTGTAATTTCGCAAACCATCATTCAGCCAAGGCCACATTTAACACTTAGGGATTCACGCATACTCCTTTTACTTTCGAGTTCAGCTTTGTGCTGAATTCAACTCATTTGTTCATTTTATGCTTTTCTCCCCCCCCAAGATAAACAGAGAGATCCTGGAGGAGTCAACTTCTCCAATTTTAATTTTGTCACCTCAAAAGCACTGCTGCACAGCATTTCTGCCAAGTGGACGGTGGTGTGGGAGTGGGGCTGTTATAAAAGCACCAGGGAGGAAAAAAAATAAATGAACCGCAAGACAAGATCAGCGAACAAACTGCAGCCCTTTTCCAGGGAGGAGTTTCCCTAAATGTCACGGCATCCATTCAAACTTCAGTTTACATTGATCAACGTACTGCACAATTCTTATGCACCTCGAGGGCCAAGCAGAAAACCCAACATAAATCAACCACAGCTCTAAGATCAGGACAATTTTAAACATCTCTATTTTGCATGAGATCAGTTGCAAAGAAACAGCAGAGCACTATTTTCATCAACAAATTTGTCGGCCCCATTTAACAGCTCCTGGTTACCAATGCTTAGTCTTCAACTGAGAACAAGACATGCACAGAATCAAAGACACATTAAATTCACATGTATTTAATGTTTCTTTTAGCTCTGGGTAAAACATAGCTTATTTAACTGGGCTGAACAAGTTTAATATAATTATGAAAGTAGATTATGTTATTACAAGACTGGATAAAGAATTCAGTTGCAGTTGTTTGCTAGCTGCAAATAAAAAAAAAACACTGGTACTTGAAGTCTGCAAAGCAGCTCTTGCTTAGATTTATATTTAGGGAGAAGATGATTAGCAGAACAGACTCCAATTTTAATAATCGCAGGTCCCATTGTTAAAAGTCTGAAATTATTATTAAAAACTTAATTAGAAAACCCTCCCACCCACAAAACAATGAATAAAATAATATTTTATTTTCATAGTCTTTGAAACAGTGTCCTTGAACAATGTTAAAGGAAGAACTGAACTTTCATGATTTATTTAGTAAGAAATATTAATAATGTAAGATAGGGCTATGAAAATCAACACCTTCAGCTTCTGGCACTAGTATGACTCGGTAACAAAACAGCTTCAAAGTATAAAGAGATTTTACAGCATTGTGTGGCATGTGCTGGGTCATTTTATGAAGTGCCGATGTTTACAGAGTTGGTCTCCGCCCACAGTCCAAAGACAAAGAGCTAGTTCTACTCAGTGAATTAGTGATTCTTAATTGACCATATGTGTGAGTGGGCTGTTTGTGTAATTCTTAGTTGCCTGGACACTGCATCTTTTACAGTAAAAGTTGGATCACTCTTCAGCAAAATTGTTGTTTCGAACTTACTGTAGATGCAATCCTGAAAGTTACAGATTGTGTGGCAACGAGACAAATGCAACGATAACGCATCTTCTATTGTTTTATTATATGAAATTATCTAATAAAAACACTACCAGGTGGCGCAATGCTGTGGTCGTGGAGCCAAAATAGATTATCTAGAAGGTAATGTAATTTTTCAAATGCATAATAATGAGATTCACGCTGAGTTGCAAATCTGTTTTCCTCAGAATGTCAGTGAACTGCCGTAGAACAACAGCTGCTGGCCTGTCAGGACAGCTCTATCAGACAAGACAAAGCATTCGTTCTCAGCGTTCATTTTCGCTCCAAATCGCTCCCCATAATTTGGCTGAGAATATTACAGATTTAAAAAGTACCATCCAAAACTTGGCACACAGGTTCTGATTAGACGTGATCAATGGGTGGTGAGCGGGGACGTATCGAGGGAGGTCAGAGAGGAGATGGAAGAGAAAGCTGGAGGGGCAGGGAGGATGATGGATATGTGCAGAGTGAGTGAGATGCACCGCAACAGGGATAGACGAGCTGAGAAGCAGGTAATGCATCACTAATTGGCACCGTCATAAAGCCACGTCAGCACTGAGGTGATAACAAGTATTGACAAATGTCCCTCATGCTTGGGAAATGGAGGAGGTGTTTTATTAACGGACAAATCAAAATGTATGTTTGAGAATTTAACAGACGCAGCAGCCAGAGGTTGGGGAAAATTTCCTACAAATTACGGAGAAGCTTGACAGTGTCTAGAATCGATACATTAATTACGGCGGTGTGTGATAATCATGCCAGGATGCTGGTGACGGATCTACTTTGATTAACAATTTCACCGGGATTCCGTCCAAGTGCAAAATAAATGTGCCAGAACTGGTACGCGTAAAGCATGTCCTGTACACAACTGTTTAAAAGCGTATCGATGGGCCGTGCTAAATAGGTTAGGGGACAGGCTGCAGAATGAATGGCAGCAACATAAACAATCACACATTTAATTGTGCATTCCACTCCACTTAGCTCCTCCGTTGGGTGAAAATAATCAATTTAAAAAGCCACAGAGGTTAGACTGAGAAGTGCTGTATCTCTTCTTGGATGAGTTTACTGCACTGTAGATGGTATCAATACCCAGTTAAAATCCCTAATTGTATCTTTCTTTCTTTTTTTTTCTTCAACCCCCAATCCTCCCTTCCGAATCCTGCTTAATTCCTTTCCTTTTTCTTAAGCTATTTCCTTGAAGAACATTACGAATCCAGCAGAAACCTGCTGAGAGAATGAGGCATGACACAGATTGATTATCGCTCTCTGCTTATACATCGGGGAATGCTACGCTGTAGGAATGTTGCTGAATTTTGAGAGGAAATGGATAACTCTACTCGCATATGCTTGTGTGATTACACTGCACAAACAGCTGAGTGCAGCTTGTTTTTAAAATTGTTTGGGATCTACAAACTGATGAGACTGTTATTGTACTGATGAGTGTATGTTGCCGTTGTATACATCTCTGTCCGTCACTCTGAAAGGTGTTTTCATTGTCTCTCTCCCCCTGCCCCCCCCACCACCATTCAATCAAATTCCCAGCACTGCGTTTTATGTGAAAATTTGTCTTGAGGAAACTGCCTAACAGTCCAGAACTGAGAAGCAACCATCAAAGAGAAGAATAAAGTCTGAGCTCATTCGTGTGCAGGGCCATTTAACTGCTTCTTTTATGCACCTCGGGGGGTTAAATTGAAGGAATCAATATTTGCCCTCTTCTCCACCTGTAGGTATAAAAACTGCATGAAGCTAATGATGGAAAGAAGTAAGTGCATGTCTGATGTCTCTCTGCAGGCCTGAAATCTTAATTCATGTCTGAAATTTTAGCAGGTCAGAGTTTCATGACTGCACTTATTTTCCTTTACACAGCGCCTGCAAAGGTGCTAATACCTCTTAATGTTTCTTCACATTTTGTCACCTTATGGCCACAACTTTATTGTTCTTTACTGGTTTGTTTTGGGATGACAAACGCAACACGGTGCATAACTGTGAAGTGAAAGAGAAATTATTACATGGATTACATTTTTTTTAATTAAACTGTAGAATATATAGTGCACATACATAATTCAGAAGTAAATATTTTACTCTTGCAACTAATTTGTTTTAATAGAGTCCACTGGTAATTAAATCCAGAATAAATCCAGCTGTTTTGTGAAAGTCACCAAAGTTTTGCTTGTGAGAATTGGTCAGCAAACATCAAGACTAAGGAATGCACCAGACATATCAGTGATAGTTGTTGAGATTTTAAAGCTAGGGTTATGTTAGGAAACAATATCCCAAGGCTTGAACATCACTTATAGTCTTCAGTCCATTAGCTGAAAATGGAAAAAGAGCGGCATAACTGCAAATCTACCAAGACCGACAGGCCAGGCAAGGACAGCCTTAATCAAATAATACAAGTGTTGCATGGCAAAGCTCAGGTGGGAGAATCCATTAGCAGAGCAGCTATTAGTGCTACACTCCACAAACCTTGCCTCAGTGGCAGAGTGGCTAGATTGTTGAGTAGTGACAACAAAAACATAAGAAGTCCCATTAATACTTGCCAGGCGCCATTTAGGATATAGAAAATGTGTAAATGTAGGTGGTCTAGTGGTCCAGATGAGAAAAAGCCTGGCCATTGCCTTCCCATGCAATTCCATGGTTTTTACCAGGCTAATGAGACCAAAACAGAAATATTTGTTCTACATGCAAAAAAGCTGTTTAGCATGTCTCCACACTGAATTATGTTTTTTTTTGTGTGTTGTTTTTTTTAGCAGAATTTGTTGGGGAAAAAAACTTGGTGGTGGGGGGATGTTACTGGCTATAAGCCTCGAGTTTGTTCATCATCCAACTGAATGACAACCCTAAACTTTTTACAACAAATGGCAACTTAATAATTGCTGTGTGTCCCAAGCACAACCAACCTTATGTTCATTGATATATCTTGCTGTTCTCCAACCACCTCACAATTTAATTATTTTCTGTTTGTTTCTAAAATACATAAATCCCCCCCATGGATCCTTAGAAATTTGTTTTGGTAATGTGACAAAATCCAGAAGTTAATATTTTTACAATCACTCTAAGGCTGACTAAAACAGTCGCCAGTAATTTTTAAGAGTTGGCTCTCTCCATTTTCTAAGTACAACTGGTGATGATGCATATGGTATCTGTCAGAAAATAGATTTTTCATTAAGCCTTGAACCTAGACTCAATATGCTGCTTACATATTTGGCAAAGTTTCCTCCACGCTTACAAATTTTCTGCATGTGTTTCTACTAATCACTTGGCAGAGTGAAAGATCTGTCTTTCATTGCGCTCAGGCACTGCCTTTACTGGCTGTTCAAAGACTATACCAGTGTTGTGTTCAAGCTCTAGCATGTACTTGATTTAAAGGGTTTTCAGAAACACACAAAGTACTGCCGTTTTAAATTCACTCCACTGTGTTTCTGTATTGGCATCCATATCAAATGCGTTATGTTAGGCCTGAATTCAAGAGGCTTCCATAAATTTTTAGCTTTTATTGATGGGTTCGCTCAAGCAAACATTTAAGTTTCCTTTGTTTTTGTTCGACCTCAGTCAAAGGTACAAGAAAGTTCATGTCTCACCAAACAAAATGGTGAAATGGTTCACATCACTGATTGGTTAGGGAGAAATTCACCCTTGTTGTTTTAACAGCAACTCGTAAACAGCAACAACACCTCCAGTGCCACAGTCACGTTTGCCAATTTGTGGGCAGAATTTGAAGATGTCACAGCACTAACTGAAAGACAAAATCCAACCGTGACCTGAGACAGTCCGTTGTTGGTTTTCAGTTCAAAAATTGGCCACTTCATATACATCCACAATCATATAATGAAAAAGCCGTCTTGTTGTGACTGGAAAAAGATGAATATACTCTAAAATCATTTTGAACAAAATGATTTAGAAAATCCAAACTAGTGCAGTTTAAAACATCCTTAGATTTTATGTGCAGGGTCTGCACTTTCATGAGGATGGATTAAGAAACAAAAGGCACATTTTGGTGTCAAATGGTGTCATGAAATCATGACAGGCAAAGTGAATAGTAGTAATTATTGCTTCATCGTGGCAGCTGTTAATGGGTGGGATTTTGTCCTCAAAGGTGATGTTAGAAACGGTAAATATGGTAAAGTTTTAGGGAGCTTGACAAGGACTAAAATGTGAAAGCTAGATGACTGGGTTAGGCTATCTACAAAACTGCAGCTCTTTTTTTGCGAGGTATTTCTGGTCTGTATAGTGGTTGGTATTGGTCAAAAATAATCCAAAGAAGAAATGGTGGGGATCCACTGACCGGCACCAGGAGTGGTGAGTGGTACCATTTGACAGATGACCTACAGTGGCTAGGTCATCTGTCACCTAGCCAGAGTACTCTTTAAATCTTTTTTACAGAGTACATGAATTGTGATTTAGATGGAAAGGTGTCAGAATACAAAAAGCATCACAACTGGACCAGATGGCATGGAAGACACCACATTTATTCCTACATTAACTTCATCCATCATCGCTACCTCTTCCATTCCTTAGTCTGACCTCCTTTGCCCTTTACTGCCATTCATTTCTTTTCCAACCTCCTTCATTCCTTATTGCAACCTTCTTTATCGTTTGTATACCTAGTCTCTTCATCCTTTCTTCATCCCACTGCCCTAACTTTTTCTACCTTCCTCTTCCCTTTATCCATTCCTCCTTTCCCCCCATCTACTGTCTTCATCCCCTACCTATAACTTAATCTATTCCTTTTTTTTCTTTTT
>NW_006799998.1:1060564-1087292 GCF_000485575.1 Poecilia formosa
TTGATCTCTCATCCTCAGCTCCTTCACTAGTCAGCTCCAACGCCATCATTATTCACCTCTACCTCCCTCCTCCCGAATCTTTTTTCTAATCTCTATCCCTTCCTTCTTTTATCTCCATCTTTCCTAATTCATCACTACCCATTTTATCCCGTGTTGCTACCTCCTGCATCCTTTATTCCTGACTTCTTTGTCCATTGTTTCTTATTTTCCTTACCTCTTTCATTTCATTCATCACTCATTAGTACCTCTCCTTTTTTTTCTTTGACTACTGTTCTATCCTCATTTCTACGTCAATTTTAACTTACCCCCATGTATTCGCTCATCTGGCTTAATGAATTGTTATAGAAAACTTATATCCTGAACGATATCTCCCATGACATCCACAGTTCTCTTCAACAAATGTTTAAAACCGCCATTGTTGTGGTATGGCACTTCCTACGAAAGGCTATTATGCTACAACTGTGTGAACATGACAAAAAATGACTCAATAGGCTTAATTTGTAATGAGTCACAGGGGGCAACGCATAGCAAGAAAGGCAGAGAACAAAACATGGTGGTGTTAATCAGCAAAGACTGAGTTGAGCAAAATGAAATTAATTGGCAAGAGAGGATTGCAGAGTTACATAAACATTTAGAAATGCCAAAATCAATTCTGGACCAAATGAGAAACATTGATTTGTGAAAGAAGATGAGGCAAATGGTGATGAGTGGGTGTGCAAGGTGAAGGAAGAGATGACAGAGAAATAGTCGCTAATAGGTGACTGCAGGTCAGAAGAGAAAGTGAGGGCTTGTCAAATTCAAGAGGAAGGTGTGGAGCTGCAAACCACTGTCAGGACAGAGCTGCAAACCACTGTCAGGACATACCAAAGCATGTTATGTTTTTGAGTCCTGCATTGTGAAAATCAAGTTTTCAACCTTGTTGCCATGTTTTTGTAACCTTTTCTATCTGTCTCGGATCAGAACTCGGGAAGAAACAAGCTATCAACACAGTGCCAGAGACTTTTTCTCTATGCTGTTCCGTTGCTTTCTCTCTGCCCTATTTGACATCCATATGCGTGTGTCTAAAGTGCTTTGCAAAGAAATTGTGTAGGTCCCTTCTTACTGTGTTTGTTTGGTTTATTCTATTCTCATTGCAGTCAGGGAGCAGAACTAAGTTGTATGCACAAGCAGGAATATAATGACTAAATTAAACGGAAAATGAAGGTAAACCTTAGAAAATAAAGAACCACAATGAACCAGGACAAACTCCTACACCAGGAAGGAAAAGAGGCCTTCATCTGTCACACTGGAGTTGAATTCTGAGATGTAAAGATATTATTAAGTATTCTCTTAATATGTAATTTTAATGAACAGAGATTAATTTTCAGATGTTTAATCAATGCGTAGAGGACTTCTTTGAAGTTAATTTAGTAGTTTTTGCTCTAGTCTAATTTGGATTGGAGCTTTAAAGCATCATTATTTATCAGCTGTTTCTATCATTTATTTCTTTTCTTTTTTTGCATCTATTCATTTTTCCCCCTGCTAGCATCATCAGTCCTAAGTGCTCTTTCAGATGAATGAGAGTCTCAATAGTGGCATCATTCAACTGGCTCCTCCTGATATAGCTGCTGAACTATGTGGACTGAGTTTTGTGTTTGAAACCATGTGTGCGTTTGATTTTTTTTTTTTTTTTTCTGAGCCACAGCAACCTTGGCAATGCTTTCCAGAGATGAAGCTAAATCAAAGATTTAGTCTCATTATTTTGACTCTTAATAATACCATACAATTTTTAAAATTTTACTGTTCAAACATTTTCTAGTGCAAGCTTTTTATTTTAGTAATTCCATTCAAAAATCCTGTATGCAAGATTCACTACGCACAGAACAATGCACAAAGGTAAAATCAAAATCAAAAACATTTCATCTGTGTTTTTATCACCTAAGTTCTTCAGATAATCTAACAAACTTTCATATTAGACGGTGATGACAAAAGTTAATCAAAGACGCAGTCTTTAAATGCCAGTTTTATTTAGTAAGGACATCAAAAGAAAACAAACCTACTCAAATCCTAATGAATGCTTATGCCACCGTTAGTACAGATATCTCCAACATAGTATTTCTTATAGTTTATGGGGGAGAAATTATCTGATTCTTCTTTGTAGAACTGCTTGAATTCAGCCACACTGGAGGATTTACAAGCATGAATAGCCTGCTAAAATTCAAGATTTAAATTTGACTAAGCTACTACAAGCCTTAGTGCTTGAAGAGTCAAACTATTGGCCAGTGTCCCCCATCTGGATTCACTCCCTTTCATCTTCTTCTCAGCCCAGGTGAGACACTTCTGATTTCTCTGCTTCAGGATTACAATGAAAAGCCTAACCAAAGTAAAAAAAAAGTAATAATAAAATACAAGTGCCTATGCATATCAAAATACAGATTTTTACATAAATTTACACGTCCAGATTTGCTCAAACATACATGTGCACCTACCCCACACATTCCTGTAAATGCAAATTGACACAATTGACACATACCTACACATAAAAGATCAAATAAAAATGTTGCAGCCAATGTCCAGCACACATACATTTCGGGTCACTATATAGTGGGCTTTACTTTACAATCTTCTCAAAGCTGCCGTCATCCTGCTGCTTGTGCGCTTATTTTTTTTTTTTACTGATTACATGTGTAATTAGTAAAAATTACACACACACGCGCGCGCGTGTGTGTGTATATATATATATATATATAAAATTATCAAATATACTCATGCATATCCTATCACGATGCATGATATTTCAATATTCAGTAATAACTGCATGAGAAGCAGTTATTACTATAACAAGGTTACACTGCCCTTATTAATACACCTGCTTGTCATTCATATTTTGACATCAGTTGGTGGTCAAACTGTTAAGCATTACATTTGTACTTTAACTTGATTTACTGCTGCAAATGTTAGACGTATCGGTGTGTGTGTGTGTGTGTGTCTGGGTTTCTTAATTTATTTTCCGTCTCTTGAATGCCCCCAGGCAAAAAAGAGAAGATGTTTTGATCCTCATTAACCTCTCTGCTTCTCAAAGTCACCTCAGGCCAGCCCCACCTCAAGAAGCCCTCACAACTGCTGAATCAAGCTGGGGAGGTAGAAACTGAAGCTCCAAGTGAGAGAGAGAGATAGTGAGACAAATAGCCAGCTGGAGATTAGACACTGCCATAATGGGTGACAGACAGGAAAATGAAAAAAGATCGGCGAGACAACAACAACAAAAAAAATCTGAGACGGGCAGAAAAAGCAGTGATTCACTTTACTGTGGTTAAATGAAAAATGGATAAAAGAGACAGAGTGACACAGACAACAGGGGTATGGAATCCATTAGAGGGGTTGGGAGTGGCTAAAATGATATGTGAGCCAGACATAAGCACATATTAGAGGTTGAATTGCAGCACTTGGAGTGGTTATCGCTGATGCATATCTACCTTCAGAAACCAGTGATTCATCAGTGTCATATTTGTGTTGACTTCAGAAGATGTACTTTCCTAGCAACAACAGGCAAATAAATTCATGGGATCAGAAATCCTTTCTTAAAATATGTGAAATGAGTTTATCCACTTCTATGGCCCTGTTAGAGTTCTGCAACTCCCAAACACAACAGTGTTTTAGACCCATTGAAGCTTGACGTCAAGTGTCTCCTGCACCCATGGCATCTATGTTTGGCTGAAGAGTCCCATTGCTACACTGAGGTAAAAAAATAAAAACCTCTGAAAATGTTCATTTCAAAACTAGATTGCTAAAGAGTTATTTTGTAAAGAGACTTTGATGATTTACAAACCTTTAAGAGAGAGTGTTGCGGCTTTTTATAACAGGCCATCGATAATTTGCTCGATTTCACAATATGCTTAATTTTAGTGTTTTAGCAAGGAAATAATGTGACGTACAAATGTAGGAAGGTGCTCAGCTTTAAGTAAACAAAACTCCATTATTTTCTTCTTATGCACCAAGACGTTGGCTGTCACAGACTTTGTTGGATAGGGAGAAGGAAATCTGCCTGTAGGTCACAACTTTAGATGCCATAAATGGTGAATTTATCCAGTATACATTATCAATTTATGTTCTACATCATGCAACGTTCTGCTAACTCTCTGTCTGCACTGATGAAGATCTACCAACCTCTGCATGAAAAATACTCAAACGGCTTCAACTATTTCATGGTGAAATCATATTGAACTAATTTCACTTGTAATTGTGTGACCATTTGGGACAAGACATACAAGAATAGAGTATGATGTCGCTGTCACTGCAACTACAACACACCATTTCTCAAAGCAATGGAATGCTGTGAACATTATCCCCTTCATCTCAATGTAGTATGCACACTACTTAAAACGGAGATGAAAAAAATAAATAAATAAAAAAATCCCTGAATACAACAGGACTTAATGTTTGAGAAAATGTACCTCAGAACTAGCTAGCGAAGGTGTTTCTGTGTGGATGCAGATGAATAGTTTTTTGGGGGGGAGTTTATGATATTAAAGGACTCATTTTCTTTTTTCTTCTATCAGGTATAAACTCGCTCTAGATCAAGTAAATGTGTAGATGATTAATAGCTGAACCAATGCTCAATCAAACAATCATTATGCGTCTTTTAATTATTGAGGGATGGCTTGTAGAGAGAGATGCAGCCTTCAAGGGTACACAAGTAGAAAAACTAACGCATTGCTGCAGCAAAGAACTCTTCATGGCCAGGAGGTAAATAGGAAATTCAAAGAATGGCAGTAGCTGCACTTCCATGCACCATATTTATAACAATAAGAGTCCTTTTAGATACATCTCAACTTTGTTTATCCAAGGGTCTGCTCAGTTCACTGTATCAACATTACATTAACTAGCTGTAAATGTCCACTCTATTGCTTTTTTTCCCCCTGACATTTTAGATGAAGCTCTTAATTTTGAGTATATATGCCGCTAATCAAAACAGTTTGAACAAATGTTTTTTTTCTTTAACGCAGCCTATTCAGGTGTTTGATTCCTTAATTACGCGCATTGAAAGAAGTTAGGCTTTAATCACTAATCAGATCCCTACTAATGAGATTTTCAAAATGATCTCATGCAAATTAAATCAATGATGTTTTGCTACATCACCAGTTTGTTTTAAACAGCAGCTTGTCCAAATGAACTAATACAGTATGTTGTATTAATTCTGCCGATTTGAAGGGCAGAACTTCGACTCGGCGGGAAATTTAATGTCTTTGATTGTTTATTCAATGTTGCATGACTCTGTTTTTGTGTTTAATGACGTAAAGCACTTTGAAATGCCTTGCTGCTGAAATGTGCTGTACAAATAAAACTTTATTGAATTTGATTGTTGTTTTTGTGTCATAGTACATTAAAAACAAGTAAAATTGTGAAATGAACATTGCAAATTTAGTAAATTTTATGGAAATTGCACAGGGTGGAAAATAAAATCATTATTTATATATATTTTTTATTTTTTTTTACTGCAATAGAACATAGAAAGGGAATGTGAGACGGTGTTGGGCAGCAGACATGATTAAATTCTATCATCTATTGCAGCTTGGTTTGCGACTTTGATCCGGCTTCATGGCCGAGCTCTCTGATGCGCTCCAGCTCCATTTGCTGCTTAAAAGGTGACTCTAAGCATGTCTTGTTTCATTATTAGTAGTCCATCATTTTCCACCTACAGCTAACCAATTTGAAGTGTATATACTTACCAACACCTACGTACACTTTCCAGCTACTAAACCCGTAGTTGAATTAAAAACCTTGGCTAACAGCGCTGACATTTTCACCCCGAGAGAAATCTTTTTGGTCATATTTTTCCTCTTTTCTTCTCGTATCAGATTGCTTTTTCATTACTCTGCAAGTCCCCTTTGTCAACTCAGTTTCAGTTTCAAAAGAATTTTTTCCAGCATGAAAGCACTTAACAAGCACATCGTGTTGCAGCAAAAAGAAATCGGGGTTGAAAACAACTGTGCCTTAAAGCAAAATGTAAACACATAAGATGTTCTAATAAACATACTTTTCATCAAAAGTGGCAATAAATCATATTAATAATAAGGAATCTGACTTAAAATCAGAAGGAGATGTTTGCTCCTGCCTATTTTGAGAGTATACAAAATGATTAACAGGAACTAGTTGAAGGCTAACACGCTTTTATCTTCAATTTCAAGGAATCATAAATAAGAGAAAAACATAATCTCAACAATTTTCAAAAATTGCCATTTTACTTAGGAGCTTGTAGAAAAGAAGCATCTGGAACCACAAATCCCAGAAATGTTTCTCCAGCTTAGTCTGTGGGTATTTTGTTTTTTCTATGCCATTACCATTAACCATTCAGAATACATTGTACGTTGCATTACTGCACAGTATCTTGTAACGTGTCACACGTCTTTTACTTATTTATGTTCTACATTTGACAATCACTAATATTTGTGGCTTCACTGTTTCTGCAGTGGTGGCATCATCATGCTGTTTTCAACAAGGTCTGTGAAGTTATTCAGAGATCTGGGAAGTGTGGGAGAGCTAAATGCAAGAAGAGAACCTTGACAGATGAGTTTAAATCTTGAACATGTATATCCATAGATCCATTCCTCATTGAGTCTGATTGAACTTATTTTGGGAAGATAAATGGGCAAAATGCTCTATATGTGCAAACCAGGTACAACCAAACTCTACAAGACATTTAGGTGGAAGAGCAGATGATATAAAGACCCGGATTTTTCTTGTTGTTATCCTGAAGTATAAAACTGAAACTGGTAAGAACACATCAGACTTTTTAAATGTGTTTTCAGTTGAACTGCATGCCACTTATCTGGCTGTAGAATAGATTAATTGTGATCTATTAAAAATGTTATTTGTGGTGATGCTGTGTACTTTGTCATGCATCAGTTCAGAAACATCAAAAGCAAGGCAGGATTTATTACTTAGAACTTTGTTCATTCTCCGCTTGTTACGGAAGGAAGAAATATTCCTATGTTATATCCACCTATATGTGGATACAGGGGCGCAGGGAACTAAAAACACTGACCAGATTGCTAAAAATGCTCTTAATAGAGACAATATAGGCTTAAATATTCAGTTATCTAAACACGAATGTAAAAGTATTGTTTGTAGACATATTAACCAGCTTTTGCAGCAGCAGTGGGAACAGGAGATGAGGGGAAAATCTCTTTTTGCATTGCAGGGCACAACTTTCAGAATCGGGTATGGTGGAGGAAACAGGAGGGAGGATTCCATGTTAAGATAAAGAAGGTCATACATGTCTGAACAGCACTGTATTTATTATTGGGAAATATGACAATGGAAGTTGTGACTGAGCACAGAAAATGTGAACCAGGGTATCTTGGACTGTTGTAAATACTCAGCTGAAAGGAAACATCTTTTGGACCAAATTGCAACCTAAGTATCAAGCATTGTTTTCTTGATGTGTTTATTGGATTGGGGTCTACTAAAGGAGATTTAAGAAGTCAAAGGATCTAGTACGTTTATGTGGCAGTAAGACATTTTTTTATGGATGTAAGCTGTCATTAAACTCCACACAAAAAAAAGATACAATGGAAGAAATGGCTTAGAATAAACAGGGAATGTGGTAAAAAGTGAACAATCTACAGTAATTACACAGACATAAACCCAGCATCATGACATGGTTCACCATAACATATCCTCCTGCTTTCCAAATCTGAGTATGCTGAGAGGTATATCCTGTAACACAGAAACAGGCTCACAAACTAAGAAAATATCATTGGAACTCTGCAGAGATTGTTTGATTTTAATCTTTGAAATATGTTTTATCTTCTTGGCAGAACATTAAATAAATGTCTTATAAATGTGACTGACCACCGGTCAGTCAAACAGTTCTCTTTTAATCTTTTAATTGTTTGCAATTTAATAAATTAATAAATAATAAATCAGAACACTAGCTTTAGAAAACTTCCCATTGCCAGAATATACTGGCAATGGGAAGGGAATCAATTGCCTTGTCAGTATAAAATAGGATAGGATATAAGCAATGTGGGGGGCTTTTTTGGTAGGTAATTAATTCCAAATGACATTTCACACTGGACACAATTAATGTAGATTCATTTTGAAAGTCAGAAAACTTTTAGTATCTTGTGCTGACCTGGAATTCCCTTCTGCCTCCAGGCTTCAATGCAATCAAAATCCAAACCTCTTCCATCTCTCCACAGCTTTTCTAAACAATTCAATCTCTGTCGGTAATCCTCTGCATGAGCTTTCCTTTTCTGCCTACGTTCTCCTCCTGTTCCATTATTTGTCATCTATGTTTTTTTTCCAGGAAGTGCTCAACACAATTTTGACAATTTCCCAACTACTTTTTTTTCCATTTTTCTGATTGTTCCATATCCTTCCGCCTCGCCTTTCCACCCTATCTTTATGTTCATCAAATCTCAAAGCATACCATATTTCAGAAGACAAGCCCTTGGAGACCAAGGACTCTCTTTCAATCTAACTTCACAGCCCCCCCTTTCAATCCTGCTCAGTAGGGCTCTCAGAGGGACAGTGATTACAACCTAGGTACTGCTGCCCCTGCCATGCCAATTAATGTTGGAGGCTTAAAGATGGAGCTGTGGGAAAGAGGGAAAAAGGGTCTGTGGCTGCATCTCCATACATTACCATGCTGAACAGGCTGCTGGGGTGTCTCAGCCCAACTGGTAGCTCTACAGCAGACACTTCAGGGACACATCGCCCCAGCCAGACGTACTCTAAGTCAGACGTGTTTGCATAAACTTTCCCTCTCTTTGAGAAAGCTCAGCGATGTGTCCTTCAGTGTTTGTCCTAATACAGTCAAGATGCCACAGTCTGATGTCATTGTGTGTGTTTTTATTTTGTGTACTGACCAGGTGTGAAATAACTGTTGGGACAGTCTGGCCAGTCACAGTGCATCTTGATGTTGGTATTGGGTGCAGTAGGTCAGACATGCACCCTTATCTGATTTACATCCAGTTTATTTGGAAGTTGTTTTTGTTGCATTGCAGACGGTGTATGTATCTTATGCTAGTTGTGTATTATTAGGTCAAATGCTGCATTTCTCTTATTTAAACATAGCTTATTGAGGTGATGATAAAGATTTTGGTTTTGTCCCTTCTAATAACTTTTTTTTTTGAATGACAGAACCCTATACAATGATGCTCATTAAAATCGATGCATTTTTTGTGCTACTTCTCTTAAGTGTAATCATTATCATTTAAAATATTTTGGTATATACATACAGTAATGACAGCTATCTGCTTTAGCAAACTTGTAAAGTCATTAAACAGTCTAATGTGGTGATGGATGATAATGGAGACCTACTCGTTCTCACAATAGTCATGAATGACACAGAATATAAATAGGGTAATGTTAGCTGGCTTAGAAAAACTATAAAATAGACAAAATGAATTTTGAATGGTAAACGCAGTCACACTATAGTGATGAGTCATACAAATGAATGCACACAAACACATTCGAGAAGGTTAGCTTTTCTTCTCCATTGTCGCTATATGGAAGCTCAGTATGAGGGACTGCTGCCAAGCCAACACAATAAAAGCAATACAAGTTTACTTTTGCTATGTGCTCATCCAGGAGGAGTGAATGCTGCAAGTCGATGTCTCAATACGATCTTGTAGTTTCAGTAGATAGAAAACATTTTAAATTGATTTGGATATTAAACTGAACTTGATGCACTGCTTGATAAGTATCTACTGGATTGGATATATGATCGGATAAAAAGACTTTGTTGTTTTGCAAAGTGCCTTGAGATGACGTAACTTGATGGTATATAAATAAACTGAATTGAATTAAATACAATTAGCTACCTTAGTTAGCTAGTCCTATAGATTTACATTATTTTTGAATTACTGTAGTTGTCTGGATAAATAGTTAAAAAAAAAAGTTAGCCAGACCTAACTTCTCCCTTACTCTGTCACACAATACATATACACAGCAGTATGGATGAATGGGGAAAAAACCCCAAAGATGAACACTGTGCGCGCTGGGGGGCGGAGTGTTTGCATTTGACACACATCGTATAACAGGAAATCTCCCCTCAACCCCCCGCTCAGACACATTGTTCAACTAGAAAGCAAGTGTCTAACTCTCCTGATTTGTAATTCATAGGGGGGGCCCAGAAAATGTTTGGAAACCACCGGGGGGGCCCAGGAGAAAAAGTTTGGGAACCACTGCATATAGATACAAATAAGATAAAAAACTGAAGATAATACACACATGTATTAGATGCATGTGATGTGTTGCTAATTTTTATTTTTTAACCCGTGTGCGTGCGAGGACTGAGGCAAATGATACAAGTTTTACGGGTGTGGGGTCGGTTGGACCCCATTTGTAAACACCAGGGTTAAATACATCAAGCTCATGTCTGTTACCTCTGCACTTGGGTTGCAATAAGTTTTGTAAAATGTAGTTAGAATTAATCATTTAAATGGCATAATTTCAATAACCCTCTGAGAAATAGCTGGAATGTGAAATAACTAAAAAAAAAAAAAGATGTGGCAAGAAAACGACCTCACTGGATTATTTATTTTTTTATCCTCTAATGCATCTAAAGGATAATTAACATTTTCATTAGCAGACTTGTACATGACCTGTACGTTAGCCTTCTATTGTAACAGGCTGCAAGATCTCCATTATTATGCTACCAAAGGTGTTTGTAGTGAATGTGACCCCAGCTGGTTGAGATCATTAACAAGCTTCTCTTGTCTTTATCCCTCACCTTTCTCATGATCTTTCTCACCCCATGAAGCGAGACAGTGAATAGAGCTCCGGACTGAGAGCTATTGGTGGCCATTTCATGTTTAGCTTCTCTTCCAGGTTCTTGCTGATGGTCCCCTGATCCATTCCAGCTTTGTGCAGATCAATTATCTTGTACCCGACGTCCTTTAACAGCTCTTTGGTGTTGCCCCTGGTAGTGTAGAGCTTGGAATGGAAAACGCTGGCGAACTTTTTACACATTACAAGTTACGGATAGCCTGTCTCACCTCACTTAATTGAAGCCACAATAAAAATCAGAGGCTTTGCCAGTGAGCAAACTCACAAAATCAACAGGGAATCTCATAATTATTTCAGTATTCTGAACCGAAAGCTTTCTGTTTGCATAAAACTATGGATATAACCGCCACAAAGGCCTGAGAGCAAGTAATGTTGGTTACCATCCATCAAACTGGCCTCTCTGCTTCTACCTCTGCTGAGTAATGATGCATTCAGTTCCACTGTGTCCAGTCACACTCGGCTATTGTATACATGGCCGTTATCTGAAGGTACCAAACAAGAGATTAGGTACTTGGTGGTCAAACAAAAGCAGCAACAAACACAGTCAAGTGAATAAAGAATGACCAGAAGTTCAAAATCCACAAACCTGAATATATCAGCTTTGTTAAATTATGGTTTTATTGTACGGCTAAAATTGATTAATACCAACTTCTTTAAAAATATCACAGCTATATTTTATCATGAAAATATGCAACTTACCCTGCATATTACTGTCCAGACTCTGCAACAAGTTAATTAAACCACAATTTCCTTTCACAAAACTCTTCCAAAAATGTAATTCTCTCTTTTACATGTGTGGATCTGCCTTCTTGGTGTGAAATGCAAAGGTTTTTGCTTTCTTTTCCCAGTGGTTTTGTTTTGTCTTTCATGAGCATGGCTAATTGTTGTACTGTTGAGAGATTTTGCCACCTGAGCTGTGGCTCTTTTTTGCTCCTCCAGAGCAAACAAGGGCATCTTGGCTGCTTCTCTAAGTAAAAATGTTTACTAATAAAGCGACTTCCTAAAGTAGAAGGTTTAAAAGAATTTTATTTGGGGATTTTAGAGTAATGTAGACCAAGTAGAAATGCACACAATGCTGTTCTGAAGTCTCGTATATATAAAGGTAAAAATTAAACAGATCTTTTTTTTTCACATGCACAATTAAAGAATAATTACATTGTGTTATTGCCAGCTAACGGTGCATAAATAAACCTTGTACTTGTACCACTAACAGGTTTATGTCTTTGAATGTGTCTGCCAAATGCTATATGGGTCCTTTCTTTGATCAACATTTTGATTTTACTGTCGGTGCTGCAGGATTTGCCAGTGCTGATTGCAACATAGGTGGGTTTATGGTCCTTTTAAAACATCAGCTATGGGAGAAACTATATCAAGGTAATTGGCTTGAGCATATTGGCTCCGTATAAGCATCACTCAGACTGATAAGAGCTTCACAAGACCAAATATATGCATTTTTTATTGCCAATACGCCTATTTCTACATCAAGGGCAGTTTGGAATGATGCACAGAAAGTTAATTCTGATGAACATTTTTAAAAGTTTTAAGAGTGAGAGTGCAAAGTATTTCTTTTATGAAATCGTGATTTCTTTTTCATCTTGATTTCATAGTAATTGTCATAAACATCCTTGGCACTCAAAAGCAGATTATTAAATTTTGATAAATACAGAAAGACTTTGAGAAGTGTCTCTTTTTTTTATATTTGAGAAATGACTCGAATACTACGCCAAAAAAGTGAAAATCAATCCAAAAAAGAAGGAAATTATTTTTTCACAGTAAACATTCAAATCATAAAGAATTTATAGATCTATTTTCTTCAAAAAATTTGACTACTTTGTTTTAATAGAACATTTGCTTGTTTAGTTTGTTTTTTATACATTACTGTTAATTAATAGATTTATAATTTACAACTTTAGCATTTTCTAAAACCTGTAACGTATTTTTTCAGAAGATATCAAGATGTTCCTTAACATTGTGTTTCTAAGAAATTAGCACATGGTAATTAATACCTTGTTTTTGATTGGACAGCTTTGGGTTTTTGGTTTGGTGATTATAATTTATTTTAAGGGACAGAAAAAAATTGTCAAAATTTTTTTGTATTTTTTTTTTTTTAATTGCATTTTTTTTTATGTTTGAATATCACTTTCGTTTCTACTAATAACAGATCGTGACTGCTTTTCAACAGACACCCAAACCTTGACATTTGATTTTTAGGTCGCATTAGTTAACAAGTCCACATTTTTGTGACTGTGTGTGCTCACAGCAAGGAAGCTGAAGAAAATTTTGAAAAGCCTTCTACATCTTTTCAGCTTGTGCCATGACAACACCATGAAGCTTGTTAACTCTGTTCAAAAATAGCCAGAAAATGGTAATTCACTGAACTAATGACACACATAGATGTTAATAGGGTAACCTTTCTGAAATATGACTAAGATTAAGTCAGAAGTTTAGTTACAATAATTGGTCAGTACAGTCAAAAGGAGCCTCACTAAAAAATGTTTTTGCTGAAGGTAAAAGAAATGTGCAAAAGGTTTAGACCCTGACATTGCAGCGCTAATTAGTGTTACCATGGAAGACGATGCAGTTCTCAACTTTTGCAAAATCTCTCCTCTTCTGTGAGAAACTGGGCTTTTTTGGGCCTTTCTTCAGCAGTACTGTTTTCTTTAAATCTTTAAATAGAAGCTGTCCTGTCAGCTGTCTGTTATGATCCAGCAGAGCCTAGTCTGCTTCCCCCTGTCCTTTGGTAACCAACGGGGTTGGTGGATTTGGAGGACACAAATGCAGGCAATTGAGACGGAAGGTGAGCAAAAATAAATCTGATTAATAATACAAAACTGCAACTTTTAAAGTTCAGTGGTCAAATTTAAAAACAAATGAACTATGGAGGAAATATGATTGTGAGTAGATTTTTTTCATAGGCTAGATTATAACAGGATTGAGCAACATAGCAATAACAACCAGTGATGCTGTGTTCCAGTAATTTGTTCAATTTAGAGTAGCAGGTGCCACATGTAACAGTTTTACAAGTGTGTCTCATAAAATGAACATGTTTCCATCATAGTTTATCACTATTGATGTGAGGAGCGGCCATATTGAAACACAAAATCTGCCTCACAAGTTGTAACTGGGCTCCTCATTCTCAATGGGAAATCCACATCGGAGGGTGGTTTCCCTTCCCAAATGGGAAGCTGGAATTTCCCAGTTCCCACTAGAACTGGAATGCAGAATAAGCTTGCATGCTGAGGGAAAAGTGGGGAATTACAGAATTGCAGACCTGTGAGTTAATCGGGGTTTAGGTATTGCTCTGGAGGACAGCAAACAGGTAGACTGAGGGATGATGAATAATGAACTCAAAGTAACCTGAACTAGGCAAATACAAACCAAGGGGAAAGTAACAACACTGGTCTAAGAGAGTTAAATCCAAATGCACAAAGAACAGAACACAAGAACAGAAACCAAATATAACACAATTAATATGGCACAAGCACAATGGCAATAACAACTGAATGTGGGAAGACATTTTCTAACAATAATGAACCCAGAAAGAGGAATGCAGGAGAAAATACACAAACACTCCAAGTATTGTCACTCTGTTTATGTACAAATTTACCCTTCTTCACCAAACTTCTATTTCACTCTTCTGCTTTATGGAAATCCCGCAACCTCCTGGACATTTATGAGCACATTTCCATAAAGCTGTGTTTGTAGAGGTCTATTTATTCCCTTTATGGCATTAGAATATAAACACTATTGTGCTTCAAGCCAAGAATTTGCAAACAAAAGTTGAGAAAATAACTAAAAAAAAATAGTAAAGAAAACAAATATATATTTACTTTGTAAGCCTGTGGACAGCAGTCAGGAGCCCTAAAATATCTTGTTCCTAATTTTAAGCCAAGGTAGTAGAAATTCAATATCATTTCTTAAAATTGCTTCAAACCAGACTTTCCTAACTTGCAAACTGCCTCCTGTCTGCTCGCTCGCTTTCATCGTGCTCGGGTTGTCACACAGCTTGATGGGAGCCGGTGAGGTTTGAGGGTAATTGCCTTTTGTAAAAAATCTGAGTCAAAATGCAAATTTGTGTCAACATTTTTTCAGGTGTTCCTATTTTTGCAGAATAACTGGCAACAACAGATTACAAACAAAGTCTGACATATGACAGGTGTATAAATAATATTTGCAAGTACAACAGAGCCCAGCTGAATCACTGATTGCAATAATGGGAGCCATTAATGAAAGCTGCCCAAGTGCAAATACCATATCTTTTGTTTGGATCTCAGTTCTCAGCGTCACACCCAGCCAATATTTCTATGTTAATGTGGGAGCTGTCCTGCGGCTTTTGAGTGGAAATACTGAACTACATTTGTACCGAAAACGAGGAAGGGGGGGAGGAGGATATGCTGATTAGAGGAACATCATACCATACTGTGCTTGGAGTTTTGTTTAAAGAAATAACATGCAGTTAAGCCAATTTTGAAACAGGGTTTCCCTCTGGCCAAAGACCTGCTATCTTTACTCTAGATAATGTTTTTATTGTTCAAATTAGCACCTTTCTGCATTCATAAATACAGAAATGTGATATTGTAATCACCTTTACAACAGACATATAAAATGCTTTGGAAAAAAAAAAGAAAAAAAAACATTTATTTTGTTTGTTTCTCACATTTAGATATTGAATTCGTTAAAAAATATACCAGGCAAAGATTATGTGAGTGAATCCCAAATTTCAAGTTTTAAAAAATGATCTCATGTACTATGGGAAAATGAGAACGGATAACTTGGTTAGGGTTATGCCACAGCATCTCAATCACATTATTGTCTGGACTTTGACTGGGCATCTTCAAAGCCTTAATTTTTTTCTATGCATTTATAGTTGGTCTTGCTGGTGGGCTTCTGATTACTGATTACTGCATAAGCCAAGTCCGATTGAGTTTAAGGTCACAAAATGTTGGTTGGATAATATCCTTCAATAACTTCTTTGAGAGCAACATTTTCTCTTTTGTCAATGTCCATGTTTTGTACAGAACTTTTAAAAACAGGTTTAAAACTGCACCAAAGTGATATACACAAAATGATAACGCAATAGAATAAATTCTGTAAATAACTGCAAGTGGAAATGTAGTTAATCACAATGAATTTGTGTTAAGAGTGGAACTAGTTTTTCAAATAGGGCCAGATTTTTTTTTTTTTTTTTTTTACCATAATAAATTAAAAGTCCTCTAATTAGAATTTGTATGTACTTAAGTTTTTGCTGTCATATATAAAAATAATTTTGATGGCCTGAAACATTAAGGTGTGCAAAAATAAAAGCAAATGAAAGCTCCAAAGGAAAACATTTTTTCCCACAACACTGAACTCTCCATGTCCTTTCAAGAAATCACACCAAGACAGATAACAAAACCCTTTCCTCCCGTCTTATAATCTACAACCAGTAAAGGTCAATTGCAAAAGAAAAAAAAAAATTTTTTTTCACCTCACCCAAAATAAAACTGTTTTATTACGTAAGTGTGTGTTAGCCCTTATAAGAGGGACAATTATAAGAGAAGAAATGACCACAGATGAAACCAGTGCGCCTTCACTTACTCTTGTATTGAATGTAAAAAAAACAGAACACAGAAATCTCTTTTTATACAATTCTTAACCTTTCTAAGTACAAGTCGATACCCCATTTTTTTTTTTAGAGGAAATCAGGTATTACAGTTACTTAATACTTAAAACATTTCACTCCGAATTAATGTTGTCATGGCACTGTTAGAAGTAAATTAATAAAGAAAAAAGTAGAAATATCCCCTATCAAAATGATGAACAACAGTACATTACTTCTACTACTTCACAAAAATCACAAATTATTATTCCCATTTAAACAAATCAAACTGTCGGATGCCGAACGGAACATGTTGCTAACCGCTTACTGCCGTTAGGAGAAGAGCTAAGCAGCTAGCCAAACACTCTTCGCACATCAAATTAAACCAAGATAAATAATCCGTGACGCAAAACAAATTAAATACATACAAACTCGCACATACAGGGCTAGCATTCATCCATATCATTCTCCTGAAAGATTAATCAAATTTCTTACCTTATAAGAGGGTCAATTATAAGAGAAGAAATGACCGCAGATGAAACCATTGCGCCTTCACTTACTCTTGTATTGAATGGAAAGAGCGCACGAGTCCCCCTAGTGGAGTCTTTTGACTATGGCGCCAACGCGCCGCTCTTTCAAAGGACCCAACTACATTCCTTGCACACACCAAATCAAACTAAATTAATTCAGATAATCAAACAATCGAATCTAACATTAACAAGGTCAAATGAATATCATACCCTGCAACATGTGCACACTTAAATTATTAAAAGGCTCACTCATTTTGGCTAAGACTCGATCAGTACAGTAAATCTTAACTGTGTACATTTAAAAAAATGTATGCTTTCAGTTCTAACACATGGCCAGTCTATTCTAATACAGAAAGCTTCCTCATTTTTTTTTTCCTTCATCTTGAGTTTTCTTGAAAAAGTGTTGAGGCTTTATGCTAAAATTGACTTTTATTTTGTACTTCTGCACAATGTAGCCTGGTTTGAACCTTTTACTTCATATGCAAAGGTTTTTCTCCTTCCACCCTACATTATATCCCAGATATATGAAGAATACAGTTGTTCCCTGGTCCATTTAAAACCCTAAAAGATTATTCTGCTCTCTTTCACTGACTGGTATCTTTTCAACAATGAACTCCTTCTGATTCTTTGGAGGCTCAGTGTTGTGTGTGACTCAGAAAATGTTGAGGGGGAAAAAAAACAGCTGAACTTTATTTGGGGTTAACCATTAGTGATTATTCATTTTATATCAGACAACCAAACAGTTATGTTATAGTGTCCTGAGTGACTTCAGATGTTATCTGCTGCGTCAGAGCTAATTATAAGGAATAATATAAATTTCCAGGCAAATCATTCACAGTTTGTAGCTCATTCCAACAACGACCTCACTAATCAGTCCTTAGTTTTATTAATATTAGCCTATTCCTCTTCTTGCATTTTTCATCAGAGCCAGAGATGCACTTTGTTTATCCCCAACTGTATTTGTTCTAATTTTGTCTGAATAACATAAATCAGCCAGCACTGCTGTATTACTTATGTACTCAGCAGTTATAAACCATTAATTGGCTATTCTGGGAATAAAAACAAAGCAGTACTCAAAAATGAGAAAAGAAACAACAACAACAACAAAAAAACGCTTAATATGGAAATAAACTATTTAGGGATACTTTATATAGAACGGAAAGGCCACTGTGAGCTAAATAACAAGGACTATGTGATGTTTTATGGCTGTAATGAGCTGTCAGGTGTTTGTAATCTTAGCATAAAGATGCGACACAAACTTTTCTGCATTTACCTTCCTGTCTGTGGTTGGCATCAAGCTTTTAAATAAGATTACCTGCTCACTGTGGCCCCTTACTAAGAGCAACTGCCTCTTATGTAATTAGCACCAGATGCAGCAGAGACAAAGAGACTAACATGCCTACAAATGGCTCATTAGTTGTCTACTTCTGCATAAATTGAAGACGTCTACCTAAATGGGTTTATGTTGGCGTCTGTTAGAATCAGATCGTTTGCAGACACAAGTCAGTCTGTGCTCACACGCATAAGATATGAATTTTTTTTTTCTCCCATTCACCTTCTTTGGATTGCTGACATTCAACATTTGAGTCATGTCGGGTTGAACTTCATGCATCAATCATGCAAAGGATTATGACCACTGACCAAGGTGAATAACATGGATTATCTTTTCATCATGGCACCTGTCCGAGCGAAGGGATATATATAAGGCAGCTAGGAGATATTTTGTCCACCAAGTTGATGTGCTAGAAGAGAAACAAATTGTCAAGCATGAGGATTTGAGGAAGTTTGACAAGAGCCAAACTGTGATGGCTGAGTCTGAGCTTCTCCAACATGAAGATGTTGGACACAAACAAGCAGCAACCTGTCGCAGTTGCTGCTTGTGTGTGTGTAACGTTTATCTGATAGGAATTTGCTTTCTTTTACAACAGTAACGTAAAGCAAAAAATAAAAATGCTGATGTTCATGGATCATTTTAAATTACTGCATAGTTTTCTAATATATTCTGCCAGTATTCTAGAGAAATCCACAAGCTGATCACTGCTGGCCAGATATGATGCAGGAATTGCAATTGCACCTGAATGCTGCAAAAAAAAAAAAAAAAAAAAAAAATCTAGCTTTATGAATTACAATATTTATCACAAACATGCAATTTTTTTCACTATGGTGAATAACATGAAAAAACAAAAACAAAAACAAAAAAAAAACATAAGCCCACCCTAAATCCCTTTAAGGTGGAGGTTTGTTAAGCTACTCTCAGACATTTTCCCTGGGCTTCCTCCACCTCACCAGAAAAATCTTCACATTATGAACTTAAATTCAAGCTGGAAACCTTAGAATTAGTACTTTTGTCTTTGGTGGCTGAAGAGCTATACATACATCCCAGAGAAACATAACATAATTGTTCCTCATCTTTTAGGTCAAAACACTGAGGGTGGTCATAATGTTCTGCCTAGTCTGCTACTACATGACTTTTCATCCAGGTTGGCCACTGATGTGAGGACTGACTCCATCCTCCTCCTCTGTCCCTGTAGTTATCGCGGCTGCCCGCCTGTCCCCCCTCCCCCCCACAGTGGACTACCTTCTCTGAGTACTGCAGCAACACCAAACTGGCTATAAATCACATTGCATTATCACCGCGCCGCACTTTGCCTCTCTATCCTCCCCGCCCACCCCGCGCTTCCCATTGGCCTGCTCGGCTCCTCGGTCTGCCTTTCTCTGCGGGACATCGGTGCAATCGTACATCCCGCCTCCTTCCTTGGGGCCAGCGATTGGGGGAGAGGGCCTCTCCTTGAGCTGCCAATCATGCTCCGCGCCGTGCGCCTCGCGTTCAACGCTGCTCTCTGCGACGCGCCGAGTGCGGAGCGAGGAGACGCGCTGCATACCAACAGAGACGCATACGGAGCGGCTCGAGGTTTTTTGGCCGGGACGTACATCCTGCTCTCTGAGAAAAACATCATCAAATCAGATTATCGGACGGTGTGAATGTTTACCTCTCAGTTCTCATGCGTTTTTAGAGAAATTCTGCCTGTTCCTCAAGGCACTGAGAGCCAAACTAAGTCTGTCTGGGATATTTGGGCTTTCTGCTGTAATTTTTTTTTCCTGGCAGACAGAGACATATAAGAAAATCTCACTCTCTCTTTTCCTATCTTTTGCTCTCTGTCTCTCTATTTCTCTCTGTGTGTCTCCTCTCTCTCTCTCTCTCTCTCTCTCTTTCTCTCTCTCTCTCTGACGGGACTTATTAAAAAAAAAGTCGGATGTAGAAGAGTTGGACTATTTCTGCTGAGATTCATCCAGTGGGTCGTTTTCACACACAGAATTCCCGCAGCGGTTCCATAAGGAAGGAATACCGTAACATTTGAGCAGAAAATCAATCAGAACTCCATCATGGGCTGCCCTCTTTTGCGGAACACATTGGCTGGTTTGATCCTGGTTCTTCTGTCTAAAGGTAAGTTTCTTCAGTGAGCTTTTGCTTTTTAATATTTTGTTAATGGTTATGGGGGGGAATACTAATGGTGATGAGAAGGAAGAGGAGGAGGCTGGGCGTCCAAGCCTGCATGTGGATCACGCGTGTCTGCTGTTTTCTGTTTGCTTACACACCAGACGTCAAGAAATGCTGTTTGTACGCATGCACGCAGAGCGCGTGCGTGTGAGCGCAGAGCAGTGTACAGCTACTGGTAGACATCGTGGCTTAGCGTGGGCATCGACTGATGCATGTTGAGATGTTTACAGAAGAGGGGAGGAATGGACTCCTGTCCCTCGGTTCTCGGTGAACATTCCTTTACTACGTGACTTGAATGGGCCGGCGGCATCCCCACGCGCACGACGCATTTTGTGTGCAGGAGGGGAGAGAGAGGGAGCGGGGGGCAGGGGGGGAGACACGGGGAAGGCTGCGTGGAGTTAATTTGAGTACGGGTCGGAGCAATGCAGAGAGACAATGTTTTTGTTCTTTCCTCAAACCAAGGTCGAGGGAGAATGAGAGATGGATGGAAGGTTTTGGGATGTTAAAGAGATCCAACATGAGCTGCCTGGGTTTTTAAGGTCGGCATAAAACATTTTAATTCAGCTCAAGCGCACTTTAGGAACATGCGCCAAAAATTTGTGCCCCTATAAAAGAGATACAGTGGTCACTTAGCATTTTAACAAGGTTCCTACACATTTTTACTCAATATTGGAGTTTCCCAGATTCACGTCGTAGGAGTTTTTAGTCAGTTTTGCTTATTTTAAAGTTGACCAATGTGTTGAATACAAGTGGCACTTGTGCAAGAATTGTGTAAATGGATGATTAGTTGGATGGACTGACACATGGATATATTGATGGGTGACACAAACAAGGCTGGCTGGATTGATGGATGAATGAATGAATTCATGGGTCAAATTGTGGTGGCCAGACAACTGGACTAGGGCATCTCCAAAATCTGTAGTTCTTATAGTGTTTGCAGAGGTCAGAATCATTAGTGAACAGGATAGGCTGTTACACATCAACTCACATTAATTCCAACAAGTAGCTACTGAGCCTCAAATTGCTGAAGAAGTTGAAGCCGGTTCTGACAGAAAAAGGCATCTAAATCTACAGTGCAGCTTGTTTGCAGACCAGTCAGGGTGTCCATTTCCAAAAGTGCAATCAGTTGGCACCCGAGTATCAAACATAGACCATGAAGCAGTGGATGAAGGTGGCCTGGTCTGATGAATGACGCTTCATTTTTCATGCATTCCTTCCCTGAGGGAAAACCTGGAACAAAGAAATGCCATTGGAAGGACAGTTAATACCAAGGTTATTGTTCTGTTCAGATCCATGTGGATTTTTCTCTCACCCACATCATCTACCTAAACATTGACCAAGCACACCCTTTAATGGATAGGATATTGATTAATGGCTATATCCTCAACGTATCAGAAATATTTCATGGTTGGTTTTAGGTGGGGAAAAGTTTGGATTCAAAATTTCCCTAATCTCAATTCAGTTCAACATATGCGGCCTCCATCGTGCAGCTTGCAGGACTTAAAGGATCTGCTGCTAACATCTTTGTGCCAGAAATCGCTGCACTCCTTTGGGATTCTAATGGAGTACATACATGCATTTAAAAGTCAGGGCTGTTGTGGAAACAAAAGAGCACCAACATATAATTAAAGAGGCGGTCATAATGTTGTGCCTTATTGGAACATTTTTATCAAAATCATCCACTACGTTCTCACTTTACAGCTGGGCGATCCACGACTCACTAGCTGTGCACATACCATTCTCACCATATCCTCTTATTTCCCTTGGCCCATCAAGCTCAAATCCTCACACCTGTCTCAATTAGTCCTGCCTTAGTCTGGTGGGAAATCAGTATATAAATAAATTACTCTGGCCGCTTAATAACAATAATTGATGTGTCAGTGCAATGCGATATGAGGTTAACAATCTGCAGATGCAGACAGGCCCGTACCCTCCTGCTCCTGACTTTCTTGTGGGCAATGAAAGCCCAGCCGGTCATGCTTGGCTTCCTGCAGCAAGCTCCCCATATCCAGCCCAGGCAGACAGCAGACGGACAGCCCTGCAGGACGTACGCACAGAACACAAAACCACAGCAGGCTACGGTGTCACACAAACCAACCCCACAACAAAAAAAGTGAGCCTCATTTCAGATATCATTTGTCTGAATTTGTAACCTGTGGCATTCTTTGCGATATGAAGGGGCGATCAATCATCTCAGGCACAGCTGAGGAGTGATTGGACGCTGATGTAAGCACATTGCCTTACATGTGAATCAGAACCATCTCTGAGCGGGATGCTGCCTTCTACTGCAAAGTGCTGTAAGGCCTTTCCCATGTCCATCTATTTAAGGTGGAAAGCATGCATTATAAAGGAAGAACAGAACTGTTAAAAGGCTGCAGCTCAATGCTTTATAAATCATGCATCAGCAGAACAATCCTTCATATCTGTGGCCCCAGGAGACGTGTGCACACTGTGATTGCCTAAATACTTCACCGACACTGTTTAGCAGATTGCATGTGAGTTATCATCGGCTGTTTAATGACGTAGAAGACACATTTCTCTATATTGTAGAACTATTTCCACTGAATTCTGTTTATTTAATTCTCTCATTCTCAAAGCAGAAATGTGTTACAAGAGTTGCGCATGTTTTGCACACGCACTCAGAAACAGTAAAATATGATTCAGACCTGCACAATGGCATGCCTGCCAGAGGACTTTTCTGAGCTGCAAAACACCATTAAGCTATTCAAAGGTTTCCCACAGACTTGGCCTGTGAATGCACAAACCACACCACGCATGTGGTATCCAGGTCCTGGCATGCCATCATACCTTTCTCTTTCTCATTCATTTGCCCTTATTACGTGAAATACACAAGTATGGTTAGTCTGGATGGATGGCCAAGCGCCTCCTGAAATTCACGGCAAACCATCTCTGCATTCCTGGCACGTACACCGCCTGTGATTACTCAAAACCTGTTTCATTACTGAAATCAGACCGGGCACTGGACATTATGGCTGGAATATATCCTTACAAATATACATATGAAATTAGAGAGAGACTTCTGTTGTAATAGAATACTTTAAATATTTAATGTAGATAATGATTCCATTGCTTATTCAGGAGAAAATGGAGGTAAGAAGATAATTTGTTCAAGATGCAACAAAGATCCCAGCAGGGTGCATAGCAGACGGGGCAGGAAAAAGCAGGGAGGGGGGACGTCCTCGGCATCATAGTGGACATCTTCTATGGAAGTGTTTCCCAGTGCCGTGCATGTTTTAGATGTTTCCCTGCTTCACTACACCTGATTCAGCTGGTTGCAGTTAATTGTTATTGCCTGTCAATTGGAATCACCTGGGCAGGGAAACACCTGAAACATGCAGGACAGTGTGTCTTGAGGACTATAGGGTTGGGCAACACTGTTCTATCGGGCCTGTTCATGTTAAATGGAAGCTTTAGTGCGAAAGAAATCTTATGATTTGATGCTCCCTAAAATAAAAGACATCCATTCCCACCACTGCCAGTTTTAGTTTGGTCTAGAATGAATGTCTGTAAGCTTATTCATCCTCAGAGTTTATTTAATTGCGCAAAGTGTCTCGGGGTAACATATATCTTAACTTTTCCTAATTACAGTTAGCGATCGTAGTGGTTGTTTCCCCTTGGATTCTGAAGATCTGATTTGTAGGTTCTGATTCAGCAGCTGGGTTAAGGGGTCTCACTTGCTTAACTTCTGAACTCGGATCTTCAAACAGGATAATTACTCCAGCATTGTGTTTTCCACTTAAAGTAGTTAGGAGTTTACCAGCTGAGCCGCTGCCTTGCAAATCTCTTGCGAGGCAAAAAATAAAGCAGTATCTCCTTTAAAGAAAGACCCCAGCAAGCAACAGATCTCTATTTAGATATTATCATACCCAGTAGTTTACATTTTGTTGCTGCTAGGTAACAACCAAAATATTATATTTGGACCTCTGAATTAATTTGGTTTTATTTATTGTGAACAGCATGTGCCTCCCTCTGCTTTGTTTTGCAGTCAGCTTGAAGTGTTCATTTCCGTCTTCTGGTCCTTTTTATTAAGTCTGCCATAACCAAAAAAAAAAAAAAAACAGCATAAAAGGAATGGAAATTGTTTTTAAATTACATAACGATTGTCGCCCATACTGGACAGGACAAGAAGCACTTAAGATCAAGCTTTTTACCGATATCCGATAATAATCTAATATCTGTAAAAGTGTGATTTATGAATTGTCATCTTTTATCTATTTGGTGTTACAGCTTGAAGAGGAAGTGGGATGAAATTGTGAATGGTTCTCTTTTTTTTCTTTTTTTCCCCAAGACAGTAGCTGACAGATGAAATTATAGGACCGTTTCATAATTGCTAGTAAGAAATAATGATTTTGGATGCAGTATGCTGTTGATTTTTTTTTTAGGCAGTTTTGCATAAAAACAGTTAGTAGGCGAAATAATTTTTTTCGCATTGAATTACTGGATTGTAAATAATTCATAATATTTTCTTCAAATTGACAGGAAAAAGTCAACGTCCTCAATAGTTAAGTTATAATTCCACTGGGTGTTGGTTTAAAAAAAAAAGTTTAAATTAAATCAGATAATTTTATTTTAGTTCTAATTTTATAATGAACCTGTTTTCCCTTGTTCATAAATGCCCTGAAATTCCAGTTTCACACTGACATATACAGAGATCATATTACATACATATTGTACGGAACCAGTGCAACAGACGGGTCTTCCTAGCAGCATAGTGGAAGCTTCGGTAAGAGGAAGTGTAGAAAGTAGGAACGCAGGTGAAAACACGAGAGGTCGCTTTGTAGCCCACCATCCTTCTTGTTTCAGCAACATATGGAGGCCAAGTGGGGTCAATGCGCATTGCAAATGTTAGCACATAGACATCCCTCTTCATGCTGGATGCTCAAACACACATGCATGCATAAACACACACACACACACATACACACACACACACAAGTCCTCCACTGGATCAACAGTCTTGGCTTGGAGATGAAGAGAAGAGAGTTGCCAGCATCAACAGATGCCTCACGCTCCTATTCTGGAGGGGCTTCTGGTTTTTCTCCCTCCCTTTGAAATCCACGGTCTCTGTGAGCTGTTGTTCTCCATGTTTGGCTTAGAAATGCTCTGCTGGTTTGGCAGATTTTTATTTATCTGCCAGTGTTCAAGTGAGAGGGCTATGATTGGTTGTGAAGAGCCTCGGGGACAAGGGTGGAAGGTATAACCAGAACTGAGAGGGCCTGTGGTCTGAAAATTCTCCCTAGGGTTTTCTTTTTTTGGTCTCCCTCTCTTTCTCTGCTGTTGTGTGGTGGTGTGCCACATTTGCTGCCTTTACAGTGAATTTGTTGCTGCACCGTTGAGTAGATCAAACCTCAAAATGGTACTGTTTCACAGCAGAGAGACAGGTTGGGAGACTGAAAATAAAGTGAATTTTATTAATCTTAATTCAAGCAATGTTTAAAAATATATATATTTTAATTACATGTTAAAACACACGAAACCTGGATAAAACGGCATATTGTGAAGAGGGTTGACTTCCCTCAGATTCTGATGTTTTATGCCTCTTTTCTAAACTACAATGATGAACCAAACTGGCACAAGTTTTAAGGTTGCCCCTCAGCTGTTGCTGCATATTTTCTACATTTTAAGACACCTCTCAGATGAGGTAGTAAAACATATTCATACCTCTTGAACTTTTTCCTATTTTGTCACATTTCAACCAGAAACTTTAGTGCATTTTATTAAAATGTAATTTGATCAACACACAATAGTCCATATTTGTAAAGTAGAAGGGGCAGGATATGGTTTCCATCATTTTTATTTTTTTATTTTTAGTAAATAATCAGTGAAAAACAAATTAAAGGTGTGGCATGTTTGTTCAGCATTACTTCTGCACATCATCGTGAAGTTGAAACATGTTGTTTTCTGTGTCATGTTGTGGGAAGGTTTTTTCTTGGGGATAGAGAAGCTGGTAAGTGTTGAGAAAATTATTGGAGGGGTAATTCTGAATACATATGGATGCCACACCTTTCAGATTTTTGGGGGTAAAACATCTTAACTGTCCTTTTCTACTACAGTATTATGCACTATTAGTTAAAAGTTTGGTAAACTACATTTAAGTTTATGACTGTTATGTGGCCATATGTGAAAAAGTTTAAGATGTATGCATACTTTATAAAGCACTGCATTCAGCTCAGGATATAGTGGGTATGATTATTCAGAAGTAACACTGATCACTTGTCTTTGAACATATGAGGCACATGGTTTAAACTCTTTATAGAAAGAACACATTTGCAGTCTGAACAATACATATAACACACACACACACACACATACACAAGTCCTCCA